>NC_133336.1:4723203-4974109 GCF_042186555.1 Aquarana catesbeiana
CTGGCTGCAGCTCCTCTCTCCCATCTTCCTGCTCTCACTGGACAGACCGACAGCAGTGAAAGCCATTGGCTCCTGCTGCTGTCAAATCAAATCCTGTGAGCAGAGAGTGCAGGGGGGTGGGTGGTGGTGGTGGGGGGGGGTAGCTACGCTGTGCGTGTCTAAGGACGTATACTAAATGGCTCAGGAGGGCACCCGCACATGTGCCACCACAGCATGCTATGGGGGCACAGGCAGGAGAGAAGCAGTGGAGCAAGCCAATGGTGGACCATTATACAATTATATGCTCCTGCTAGGAGGAAGGCTTTGTAAGCCGAAACGCGTTAGCACTTTGGATTCTGTATCAGCATTTATGTAACCAATAAAGAACTTATACCAAGAAGCCTCCGAGTTGCCGGTTACTATTATTATAAATCAGCCAATATATTCCTCTTTTTCCTTGCAATCTGAAACCTTTTTTGCAGATGCAGAGACCCAAACTGCTTATTCTCACCACCCCCCCCCCAATACATCACCGCTGACTGACAGCACAGCGTGTACATGAGCAAATCACTACAGAATCCTGATAAATCATACAAATCCCATGACTTCCCTGGATGGGAACTGCTCAGCTATTACATGCTGGGAGGGGAGAGGAGTGACCACATGCAGGACTAAAATGTACATTTTTCATGCAGTTCTGGTTACGAGACGCAAGATTCCTTTCCTATCACACATGAAGGGTGGCTCCACCACACCATGAAGGGTGGCTCCACCACACCATGAAGGGTGGCTCCACCACACCATGAAGGGTGGCTCCACCACACCATGAAGGGTGGCTCCACCACACCATGAAGGGTGGCTCCACCACAACATGAAGGGTGGCTCCACCACAACATGAAGGGTGGCTCCACCACAACATGAAGGGTGGCTCCACCACAACATGAAGGGTGGCTCCACCACAACATGAAGGGTGGCTCCACCACAACATGAAGGGTGGCTCCACCACAACATGAAGGGTGGCTCCACCACAACATGAAGGGTGGCTCCATCACAACATGAAGGGTGGCTCCATCACACAAGAAGGGTGGCTCCATCACACAAGAAGGGTGGCTCCACCGCACATGAAGGGTGGCTCCATCGCACATGAAGGGTGGCTCCATTATGACATATTTTGGCTATAATAGCCTTTTGTAGTGTTTCAAGTTATTAGCGATTTTGTTGTGTATTAGGTTGGCTGGACTAATTCAAACACTGGCCGCTTGCTTAAGATTGCCGGCCGACATACAAAACCCTTTAAATTTCTCATACATGAAGCATAGCAGATTAGACAGAGCCCTTTAATTGTCCCCATTCCCAGGGATATTGAAGGCAATGAGAAATAAAATATATAGCACCTCCATGTAAAAGATACATCTATACTATCAGAGGAGGCTCAGCCGCCAAAGGGAACATTTCATACAATTTCTAGTGTTAAAGTGAATGTCAGGCCAGAAAAAAAATATTAAAAAACATGCACATTTCTTTGTTTTATTCCCCTGAAACTGCTGTAAGGAAAGAAAGTACCGGTTGATCCTACCAGTCATCCAGTGAGCAGAGAACATTGCCTTTGCTGCTCTGGGACCCCAAGCCCTGCCCAGTTCTCTGTGGACTACAGAACACGTCGGTGTGGAGGGGGAGGGTGTTCTATAGTCCATGAGGGAAAACTGGGCAGGGCTGACAACACTGCTCTGATATCTGTGCAGCAAACATAGCGTTGTCAGCCCACTACAGGAAGTTCGGAGCTCACTGGATTTATTTATTAATAGTTGGCATTTGCATTGTCATTGGTGCAGAGAACTGGAGGTGTAAAGTACTGGCCCTTACTGGTCCCCAGTGTCAGCAAAAAACTCAGAAATACCAACCCTGCCGCCCCCCAACAACCAACCAGACGTGTGCTTTCATTTTTCAGAGGTCTGCTGTCCAGAAAAGTGATCAAAAGATCATTTTTTGAGAACGCAGGAACCGATTCGCTCACAAGATTTCCAGTACGCTTTTTCTATGCGAATAAATATAAGCGATCATTTGATGCACAAATTGCAACATTCGTGGGAAAAAATGATAGAAACAGGGATTTTCAGATTTCTAAACCAACATGTTAAATTCCACAGGCGCATGCACTGCAAAATGATTTCCTAGTATAAATATCACCCCGCTGATGATGTCATCAGGCCCAGCGTGTGGTGACACAATAAGACAACTGGTATGACACATGTAGATGGTCGGGGGAGGGGGGGGGGGGGGTAAAACAACCAGCGTGTACCAGAAAAGGATGGACAGAGCCATACACAGAGCTGCACGATTCTGGATAAAATTATTAACAATTTTTTTTTGCTTAGAATAAAGATCACGATTTTCTCATGATTCACGGCGTAACATCATCTTTCACATTATACAAAAAAATTGGGCTAACTTTAATGTTTCTTCTTTTTTTTTTTTTTTTTTTTAAATTAATGGAAGTATTTTTTCACAAAAAAATGGTGTTTTAAAAAAAAAAAGCGGCACAAATACAGTGCGATATAAAATATTGCAACAACCTCAATTTTATTCTCTAGGGTCTCTGCAAAAAGTAAATAAATATGTTTGGGGGCGCCAAGTAATTTTCTAGCAAAAAATACGGATTTTAACTTGTAAGCAACAAGCGTCCGAAAAAGGAGTGGTTAAACTGACCTCATTTACAGACTGAAGTTCATCCCTTTGATCTGTAAATGAGCAGAAAGATACAATGTTTCTTTTCACCTCTATTTTAGCGCTTTGTTTATAAACATTGCCGACTGCTTTTTCTTTGACGGCTCTGCACCCGTTACATGAATCGTGGAAATGATGGATTAAGATCCTGTTGGGGGGGTTGAATTGAGATCACGATTTTTTTTAACAATTAATCGTGCAGCTCTAATACACAGCATAGCCTCCCATCTAATAGGGCTCAATATGAAGATACACACTCAGCAATACAAGCCTCTGCTGCAATGAAGTGCCAGGAATGATTAAATTACGAAGGAGGCCAGGATTCGGTTACCAGTCCTGGCGATACTGAAGGGAGGAACACACTGCCAAAGCTATGTGACCATGCTCAAAAGGGAGGAGGAGGAGGAAATTGAACACCCTCAATTGCCATAGGACTGCCCAATCGGAAAGCAGGATATTGAACCCCACCCCAAATGCTGACTGAGGGGGATATCAAACACCTCCCCTAGCCATGTGTGTGTGTCCAATGGGAGAGCAGGGTACTGAACTCCCTCCCAAACAGTGGCAGCCGGTCTATAAGGGGCACCCCCCCCCCCCAAAGTTCCCAATGTTCGTTTGCCAAAGAAGAAATGTTAGTCATAGTATAATTGATTAAAAAAATAAATCATTCTCATGTGTGTGCATTATGTGGGGCACCGGACTAATGGCTGTCTATTAGATCCATAAATGTTTGCAAAGCATGTGATTTGAGGCAGAGGCTCCAATTGGCTTGTTTCAGGTTGTCCTCGGGGGCGCAGAGTACTGCGCCCCCAAACCCTCCAACATTTGATTTTAGCGAATCCATATTAGTCATCGCGTCACTTCTGGTTTCCGGCTTCTCGTCTCGTGGAACACAAGGTGTCCTCTGATGAGTGAGAACCTGAAAGGGGTTTGTTTGCACCCCCCACCCCCAAATTTTTTTTATTTTTTTTTTTAGCACCAGCTGCCACTGCTCCCAAGCCATGTGATTGAGCCCATTGGGAGAACAGGATATCAAACACCCCTCCCCCTGACACATGACTGAGCCCACTGGGAGAGCAAGTGTTCGAACACCACCCCCCCCCCCCATAGCTTTCTTTTGTACTCCATAGCCATGAGTCTCTATCATCATCTCATCATCATAACAAAGAGGAGTATTTCAGAACAATGAAAATAAAGGTTTGTCAGAAAATACAGAACTGCAGAACAAACAGAGAGAGAAAACAATGGAAGCATGCTCGGTACGGGGCGTAGGAGGACGCACACAGAACCTTCCGTTTATCTTTCTATCACATCCAGTAAAGCAAAAGGCAAACTGCACCCAAAGCAACCAATAAGGATTCAACTGTCATCACACTGAAGTCTGATTGGTCGCTCAAGGTTACTCCACCTTCAATGTCCTCACAGAGATCTGCACCCATTTCTAAAAGCTGAACTCCAGGCAAACCGTGAAATACACAGGAGAGAGATGAGGGGATCCGTTTTACCTGCCAAAGGCTTAGAACGTAGGATTTGTCCATCCAGTTCTAAGAATTGCACAGAGAGCTGGGGGGCTGGAGAAAGACCTGGTTTTAATTTAAAAACACTTACAAGTCTTGTCCCACCTCCAATTTGTGACTAGACAGTAAAAGGAGAAGCAGCAGACCGACAAGCTCATCTCTCTGCTCTTTCCTCCCATCATGTTTTTTTTTGTACAGGATTGCCTCCTTTTGCTGCTTCTACTTCCCCCTCTCAGAGCCCTGCTGTACAGCAGAGGACAAGCTCATCCCCCTTCTCACTCCTCCCATAACGTTCCTTGTACAGGATTGGCTCCATTTGCTGCTTCTACTTCCCCCTCTCAGAGCCCTGCTGTACAGCAGAGGACAAGCTCATCCCCCTTCTCACTCCTCCCATAACGTTCCTTGTACAGGATTGGCTCCATTTGCTGCTTCTACTTCCCCCTTTCAGAGCCCTGCTGCACAGCAGACTAATGAGCTCTTTACCCTGCTCTCTCCTCCCATGATGTTCATTGTACATGATTGCCTACTTTTGTTTTTCTCCTTCCTCCTCTCCGAGCCCTGCTGCACAGCAGAGGACAAGTTCATCTCCCTGCTCTCTCCTCCCATCATCATGCTCTCTGTTTATGATTAGCTCCTTTTGCTGCTTCTCCTTTCCCCTCTCTGAGCACTGCTTCACTGAAAACCACCAATTTGAGTACTTACAGGATTTGCATATTAGAAAAGAAAATTATACATATTAACAATCACATACATGTTTATTTTCTATCTGCCCGGAGTTCAGTTTTAAAGCTGAATTTCAGGAGTTCAGCAACTTCAGCAAAAGCATGGCACACTATGAGTTAAGTCCAACAAGGTGCCTGCCCCCTCCCGGCCTGATCTCTATTTATATTGGACAGGTTTATTGTGCTCAAGCAGCATTGCGTCTGGACCTCGAACGCTGGACTCCGCCCCTTCAAGTGTCCAATGAGGTGCACTCTAATTCACATCCGACAGTATTATGGAGCTTCGGGGGCACAGCTATTGCTACATTTCAGGGAGGGGGCGGGCATAGCTTCTGTGAATGGGCAGAAGAGGGGAGAGGCGGGCATAGCTTCTGTGAATGGGCAGCAGAGGGGAGGGGGCGAGCATAGCTTCTGTTATTGGGCAGAGGGGAGGGACGGGCATAGCTGCCGCTTCGGTGAATGGTCAGCAGAGGGGAGGGGCGGGCATAGCTTCTGTGAATGGTCAGAGGGGAGGGGCGAGCATAGCTGCCGCTTCTGTGAACGCTCAGCAATGGGGAGGGGCAGGCATCGATGATGCTTCTGTAAACGGGGAGCAGAGGGGAAGGGAAGGCATAGCTGCCGCTCCTATGAATGAGCAGCAGAGGGAAAGGGAAGGCATAGCTGCCGCTCCTATGAATGAGCAGAGAGGGGAAGGGAAGGCATAGCTGCCGCTTATGTGAATGAGCAGCAGAGGGGAAGGGCGGGCATAGCTGCTGCTTCTGTGAATGGGCAGCACAGAAGGGTGGGCATAGCTGCCACTTCTGTGAATGGGCAGCAGAGGGGAAGGGCAGGCATAGCTGCCACTTCTGTGAATGGGCAGCAGAGGGGAAGGGCAGGCATAGCTGCTGCTTCTGTGAATGGGCAGCACAGAAGGGCCGGCATAGCTGCTGCTTCTGTGAATGGGCAGCACAGAAGGGCGGGCATAGCTGCCACTTCTGTGAATGGGCAGAGAGGGGAAGGGCGGGCATAGCTGCTCTCTGTGCTTCTCTCCTCTCTCACAGCCTCAAGTGTGGAGGGTAGCCCACAATGTGGAAGGCATCCATTAAGACCTAACTCATGGCATGCCTGCACTTTTCACAAAGCTGCTGAATTTGTGGAATTCAGCTTCTAATAAGCCAGTGTGTGTATATATATATGACCACATACGCATTTACAGCAAAGCTAAAAAGACGACACAAACTGGGTAAAATGAACTTGGTTGGAGAATAAGACTTCTACATGTGCTCTTTGGATCACTTGATTATTAAAAAGTAAACGCTTTATCTGGCATTAGAAAATACTTCTCAAAATGTTTTAAACCCACCAGAGATGGAAGCTGAAAAGCCATTGCAAGCATAAAAGAGTAAACAAAAAAAAAAAAAACATAAAAGATATAGTGTTTTAAACAGTCAATACCAAGCTGTGAGACAGAGGAGGTGCAAAATAAAACCGCAAATACAACATAAAAAGAAAAAAATGAATCAAGGTGCCTGCAGAGATTATGCTACAAAAAAATTGAATCTTCAAAACGTCTGATGTAGAGGAAGCCGTGGTCAGCTACGAGGAAAGAAAATTAGGCCGGGTAATTTCCCCAGCAAAGCGGAGACTGATGTCGGTCGGAATAAACCCCCAAAGAAAGGAGGTGTAAGTTTTAGGCACGGAGATCACGTTGAGGAGGTTATCGTATCAAAGGGCGGATTTCTTGTAGAGAAAGTCTGGTTTGTTGGGAGACCTTCGTTCCCTGCCTACGGTGTCCTCCCGCTCTAGGTCCATGTTCCTCTGGGCCGAGTGATCCAGGAGGTCGCTGTCCGTGATCCTCCTGAACGACCGCTCGTCCTGCCGGTCGGAGCCGTAGGCGGAGTGCGAGGGTCTGTTCGAGGTCAGGCCGTACGTCAGGTCGGACTCCATTTTCGTCCGCCCCCGGCCGTGGTGAGAGCCGGCGCCCTCCTGCGCGGCCAGCGCCAGATCCAGTCTCTGCGGCGGCTGTTCTAAGACATCGAGGTGTAAGGGTTCGTTGTTCTTTTGCCTGTGGGGGTGACCGTCTTGCGAGTAAAGGTAATCCCTCCTGGGATTGTCTTGCTTTTTCGGGGAAATCTGGTTGGGCAGGTAAGCCGATTTTAATCCGCTCGGTGGGGGTTTGCTGTGACTGTACAGATCGGGACCAAAATAAATGCCCTGGGAAGTCAAGGGGGAGCGCCTGCTCGGCACCGGCGTAGACGGCCGGCAAGCGGAATTGGAGAAGTCGTAGAATTCCGGATATTCCGGCTGGCTGTCTCGGGTATCCATTTTTGGCTCCATGGTTTGCTTTTTCCGGGAGGTGTGCATATGCCGACTCGGGACGTAGGTGTGGTGCTGGGCGGGGACCGGCAACATGTCCGACACCTGCTGGCTCAGCTGGCTATCCATGGTCAATTCCGGCAGCCTCCTGTCTTTTAGTGTCATGCTAGAAACGCCCATCGCGATGTCCGGCATAAACTCATTGAGCACCGGCTCGCCACACTGGTGAACACAAAAGAAAAAAAATACATTAACATCGTATCTAAATGCAAAATGTTGTTATGCAAGTTTCATGGAAAATGTTTTAAATACATTCGGTGTGAAGGGAAACGGTAAATTCCTACTTTTGTTTTTCTTTGCAAAGCAGTAGACATGTGCACTGACAAAAAATACGTTTGTTTTTTAGAAATTTGGAAAACCGAAAATCCGGATTTTCAAATTTCCGAATTTTCGGAATTTTAAAATTCGGAAATGGAAAAATTCGAAAATCTTGAAAAAAAAAAAAAAAAAAGAAAAATCCGTAAAATTCGAAATAATAACTATTAATAATAGATATTAAATTATAGGTATTGGCATTTCTTTTCAATCTTGGCTCTTTGTGAACGGAACAAATACAAATTTATCCAAAGTTACGAATTATCCGAAATAACAAAGGCCGCATCTATACAAATGGAATGGAACAAATAATAATAAAAAGGTTTTTTTATTGTTATTAAATTGTTACATTCCATTCGTTTAGATGCGGCATTTGTTATTTTAGAGAATTAGTGAACATAATGAATTTATCCGGCGTTACGAACAGCCAAATTTTAAAGGAATTTCCAATACCTATAATTTAATATCTATTATTAGTTATTATTTCAGATTTTCGAATTTTCATTCTTATTCTTGGATTTTCAAATTTCCAAAATTTTTGAATTTTTAAATTTATGAAATTTCGAATTTTGTAAATTCGTAATTTCGTAAATTCATAAATTCGTAATTTCGTAAATTCGTAATTTCGTAAATTCGTAAATTCGTAATTTCGTAATTTCGGAAATTCGTAATTTCGGAAATTCCGGAATTAACAAATTTTGTCAAAATTCATTAGAAAACGAATTCGGAAATAAACGAATTGCACATGTCTACAAAGCAGTGTAAATTTCATTAATGAAAATATTTTCGTTGACCAAATTAACACTGGCACTTGAGATTTTAGTCGACTAAAATACGACTAACACAATTCAGATGACCAAAATACAGCTAAAACTAAAATGGCGTTTTAGTCAAAAGACTGACTAAAACGAAATCGAAATTTGAAGTCATAATTTACACTGTTGTAAGACCCCTTTCACACGGAGACAGTATTCAGGCGTTTTAGCGATAGAAATAGCGCCTGTAAACCGCCTCCCATTCTCTGCAATGGGTGCTTTCACACCCGGGCGGTGCTATTGTGAGACGTTTGGAAAAGTCCTGCAAGCAGCATGTTTGGGGCGGGTTGGGAGCGGTGTATAGACCGCTCCCAAAACGCCCTGCCTATTGCAATGAATGGACAGCGGTTCCGAACCACCTGAAAAGAGCCACAAAACTGAAGTTTTAACCTTCTTCGGGGTTAAAAGCTCCCAGCTAGCGGCCGAAAAGAATAGCGGAAAAGTTCCCCCTGTGTGAAAGGGGTCTAATGCAGCCCCAGCAGGGCTAGAAAATCGCATGTCCTGCACTATGCTGCTAAGAAGGACTGTTGCTCCCTGCAGAAGTCCAACATGGCCCCCATGTTGGACTTGTGGGGTAAACCGGGGTGCTCTGCTCTCAAGAATATAACCGAGTGGCACTTGTGAAGAGACACTTCTGTGCCCCACACACCAAACGCATTCAGAAACAAAAACAAAACATTGGATATGCTGCAGAGTTGGGTCCTTGCTCGGGAAAAGCAGTGATAACTCAGCCAACATGCCCCCCCCCCTGAAAGACAGCCAGATCCCTGAAATTAACGGGGATCATGAGCTTTGACAATCGATGAGTTGTAACGGGGGAGGGGGCATTGGAAACATGCGGAGAGACTACGGCTTTAAAAGGAGAAGTATGGCCAAAGTGTGTTGAGGTCCTGGATCACAGGAGTGGAGTTCATTCTGCACTCTTGTGACCTGTTTTCAGCTGTCAGCGGGCTGAAGCCTGCTGACGTCACTCAGCCGGCAGAGGCTCAGGAAAGATCCCGACCACCAGAATCCACCCAGGAGCCTGGATCGGCACCAGGCTCAGCCTCTCAACAATACACCGAGAGAGCCTGAGCCAGCCTCCTCCACAGCCCAGGGCTCCAGTGAGTGCTGGAGGGGCAGAGCAAAGAGCTGGTTAACTGACAGTCACGGCTCTGAGCGGAGGGGGGAGAACTGAGTGATCAGCGGTGTTTGATCGCTCACTTCTCACTAAAGAGCCAGTGGGGGGTAGATGCAGCATCCAGCTAGGCAAGTATGTTTGTTTTTTTTTTTTTACAATCCCGAACTTCTCTTTTAACAGAGAAAGGTCCCATCTTTGCAGAATGGCTACCAGCTCTCTAGCGTCTGGCACCCGGTGTCCTTGGAGGGTGAACCAGTTATAGTTCAGAGCATCCCATTTTTGGGCTATATAAGACTACTGCAGGGTGGTCCTTTCTCTGCAGCAGGACATTTTCCGTGAAGCTTTTTTTTTTTTCTTACACAAAAATCAACAGTAAGACAGACCCCCCCGCGCATCAGATTCATAGAAAACATTTCCCCAGAACCTGCAAATGGGCTTTAAAGGCAAAGTTCACCTTTTCGAACATGTTCCAGCTCCTGCAACCAGTTCCTCCGATACCCCCACCCATTGTGACAAAGGGATCTTCTCCCTACAACAAGCACTGGCGTACAGGGCTCCACCCCCACACAGCTGCATCATTCATTTGCAGTACCGTCAGGCACCGCGGGTGAGCGTTCTCGTAGTTTTTTTTTCCACAAGCCCTGCAGCTTTCAGACAGCCTGTATGGAGGTAAGGGAGAGAAAGCTGCAGGGCTTGTCTGCAGAAGCCTGACATTGCACCCCTGGATCTAACGATCGCTGTGCAATGCTTTCCAGGCTCTGCAGGAAAAAAAAAAAAAAGTGAACGCACATTTGATTCAAAATCCCACCCACATTGATGCCCATAGACAACAAATTCCAATTGCATGATGGGAACTGTAGTTTGTTCCAGTATTGACATCTGTGCTTCCCTTTGTACATCCTCCGGGTGTCCTAAACATAGCTATGATTTCTGTTTCTTACAAAGATACTTTAATAAAAAAATAGGTGGCTAAAAAATATAAAAAAAATATGGAACAGGAATTAATGGTGCACACTGAAAACTGTCCCGGAGTTCAGCTTTAAAAGGCAAGTGTTCATATTCAGGGTGTAATATGCAACATGTTAAAAACAGACCCCCCCCCCCCCCCCCCCCCGCGGTGACAGCTCTAGTGGGGATCTTATCCCCCCACTAGCTGTCAAATTATTTAAAAGAACGCGGCCGTGCAGGGCTCTGTCCACATCACTCATTCAGAGCGCTCTATGAACAGAAAACTACAAGATCCGGCGGCCTTTGTGGCTGTCGGCTTGTAGTTTTCAATACACTCTCACGGCGCTGTGCTACTTCATTGAGTTTTCCTATCAGGATGAATCGGCTTCCTCGTACGAGGTATAAGCAAGCCGATACACTGAGATCTGAAGGAGATCTGCCGATTGGTGGTGCAATGCCTTACAGGCTCCTGCGACAAAATAATAAATGCACATTTTTATTTTTTTTTAACCTGCAAAAAAAAAAAAAAAAGTGTATTTATTATTTTTTTGTCAAAAGGTGAACTGATCCTTCAGGCTGGGTTCACACTGGTGCAAATTGAATGCAAGTTTCACTACATCCAATGTCAGAAGACTGACGGCCTTTCAATGGAGCCGGTTCACACAGCTCCAGGACGGCTGCGGAGCGGTTTGCATTAGAGCCCTGGGCGTCTTCTGGTCCATTTCAGGTCTGAATGCAGCCAAAAATAATGAGTTGAAAAAGGTGAACAGGGACGCAACCAGACCCCCTGCTGTGAGCCGCTCCGCACACAGTGTGAACCCAACCTTAAAGTGATTGTAAAGGTAAATAAAAAATAAAATAACAAACATGTCATACTTACCTCCACTGTGTAGCTCGTTTTACACAGAGTGGTCCCAAACCTGCTCTTCTAGGGTCCTCCCCGCATCGTATAACCCCCTAGGAGAAGCGTTTCCCTGAGGGGGCTACCTTACGGGTGCGCTCCCGAGTCCAGCATTTAGCGCCTGTAGAGGCCGAATGCAGGACTCTGCTCCGCCCCCCAACACTTGTGTCATTGGATTTGATTGACAGCAGCGGGAGCCAATGACTGCGCTGCTATCAATCTATCCAATCAAGAGCCGAGAACCCCGGGGCAGAGAGAGAGCGCGTGTCCCCGCCGCGTCAAGTTTGAGGGTTCAGGTAAGTAAAAACGGTGGGGGGTGGTCACTGATAGGTGTTTTTTCACCTTGATGCATAGGATAAAGGTGAAAAAACACAAAGGTTTACAAGCCCTTTAAGTTTCCCAGCTAGCAGATCAAGGGTTTACCTCACTGACAGCCACATCCCAAAATAACAAAAAAAAGAAAAAAATAAGGGTTACATTTGCACTCACCGCTTGCTGCTCTGCTGCTAGGGCAGCCGCTGCAGCTGCCGCTACGGTCTGCCTGCCAAAGCCAGTATTATTAGTGCAATCAGGGGGTATGGTTTTGACACCAGGCAGGTAAGAGGGTGGGGTGGCTTTAGGGACAGTACGGGAATGGAACAATGAATGATTGCAGGGGTAGGAAAAAGAGCGGGAGGGGTGCTGACTGGGCACTCTCTGCTTCCAGCCCACTTTGAACTGGTTGTGTATTGGCGTGGCAGGCGGGTGGTAAGGAGGGGGTGGTGGAGGTAACGGAGGATGGAAGGCCACGTAAGAGTCTAGGTCAGTAAACATGGTTTCCGGAGCAGGGGTGCTGTTGATCCTACATCTCCCGGACTGGCGCACCGTCAGAAGAGGACTCTCATCTCCAAACCGCTCGTCTGGGAAGAACTTGTGAGGATTCTGCAAACAAGCAGAGCATTGCTTTATTTTGTATTTTTTTTAATATTAACTGGTATAGCTGCTAAAAATACACAAAACTTTTACTCACAGCTTTGCATTAATTTGCATGTAACCTATATGATATTGTAGGACACCACATTTGGAAGCCATGGTCATTAATATAGGAGTTGCCCCTAAACCACCCTCCTCCCCTTCCCCCAACACACACACACACAGCAATGACATCCTCAAGCCATCTGGTTTTACACAAGATTTTGGAGGGTGTCTGGGAGAATTTGTGGCCATTTGTGAGGTCAGGTACTTGAGTTAGATGAGAAGACCTGGCTCACAGTCGATGGTATAATTCAACCCAAAGGTTCAGTAGGGTTGAGGTCAAGGCTCTGTGCAGGACACTCGAGTTTCTTCAAACAAACTGGTCCACCCACACGTCTTGGTGGAGCTGGTCCACCCACACGTCTTGGTGGAGCTGGTCCACCCACACGTCTTGGTGGAGCTGGTCCACCCACACGTCTTGGTGGAGCTGGTCCACCCACACGTCTTGGTGGAGCTGGTCCACCCACACGTCTTGGTGGAGCTGGTCCACACTAGTCAACCCACGTCTGTGGAGCTGGTCCACACCAGTCAACCCACGTCTTTGTGGAGCTGGTCCACACCAGTCAACCCACGTCTTTGTGGAGCTGGTCCACACTAGTCAACCCACGTCTTTGTGGAGCTGGTCCACACTAGTCAACCCACGTCTTTGTGGAGCTGGTCCACACTAGTCAACCCACGTCTTTGTGGAGCTGGTCCACACTAGTCAACCCACGTCTTTGTGGAGCTGGTCCACACTAGTCAACCCACATCTTTGTGGAGCTGGTCCACACTAGTCAACCCACGTCTTTGTGGAGCTGGTCCACACTAGTCAACCCACATTTTTGTGGAGCTGGTCCACACTAGTCAACACACGTCTTTGTGGAGCTGGTCCACACTGGTCAACCGTCCACACTGGTCAACCCACGTCTTTGTGGAGCTGGTCCACACTGGTCAACCGTCCACACTGGTCAACCCACGTCTTTGTGGAGCTGGTCCACACTGGTCAACCGTCCACACTGGTCAACCCACGTCTTTGTGGAGCTGGTCCACACTGGTCAACCCACGTCTTTGTTGAGCTGGTTTAAAGTAGTCAACCAATGTCTTTACGGCGCTGGTCCGAACTGCTAAACCAATGTCTTTACGGAGCTGGCTTTGTACACAGGGGGGAGGGGGGCACAGTCATGCTGGGACAGAAAAGGGTCTTCACCAAACTGTTACCACAAGGCTGGAAGTGCACAATCATCTCCCCAGTCTGACCATCTCTCGTAGCATATTTTTAGTCTCTGCCCACCTACTTTGGCATGACAGCAGCCTGACAGCTTTCTATAGCATTAGGTTCAAGAATTTTATGCGGGGTCTTTTGCAGGTGTTAGGGGCCACACCTGGGCCCTATATCAAGCAAGTTGATCACAAATCCTTGGCTACCAACTTTATCACAGAAGTGAAATACAAGCTTTTTCTTGTATCATTATTCCAGCTTCTACACCCCATCAGTCAATCAATGACCCTTTCGTCTTGTCTTTGGATAGAAACTGAAAATAAACCTCTCGTCCTCTTTTAGAAGTTCTTATGGTAGAGATCCCTGGGGGGTGCAAAAGCCCCAATCAAAACAATCCACCAGATTACCTGTAACAGCTCTGCAGCCGTGTCAGATAGACCAAATTCCCTCAAAACCCGGAGCTGGATCTCATAACTGACAGTAGCACCTTCTCCACAGTTTAAGGCGTATGCGCGCTGAACTTGCTCCGTATGTCGCAGTTCCTGCAGGCGTCTGATCATCTCCCTCACGACTCCAAGCGGGGGAACTGAGGGAAACAAAAGCAGATGTGATCACATTTTTGGTTAAAGCTGAACTCTTGTTAAAAAAAAAAAAAAAAAAAAAAAAAATAATCTTGTCAGGCACATTGTGGTACCCTGAAAAGAAAAGGATGTCCACGTTGGAAATCCCCCCAATCAGGACACTCGTTCAAAAAACAAATGCCAAGAATCACTTTGAAGAGATGCACCAACAGCGTTCTTTTGCGAGTACCGATACTTTGGGTTGCGATTTGCATCCATACAAAATGAATGGGTGTAAATCGCACTGTAAAGAACTGCATGTGGTTTAAATAGGAATGCAGTGTGATTCCTGTCTGAATCGCGTGTGATTCCTGTCTGAATCGCATGCGATTCCCCCCCACAGCTACTCTGTGTGTGTGAACCCAGAAAAAAAAAAGTGAAGCGCCATGTAGTGCAGCAATAGGCAGTTTATTAAAATGTTACAACAACTCACAAAGTAAATGTCTAGTCAAAATCATATCTAGAGGGTCCTCGTCCCGCCGATGATCACAAACCACGGCCGCTGGAGGTACTCGCAGGGCTGGAGGAGAAGTTCCGGGACTCCTGTGGGTATGGGGCGGAAGTGATGTCAGCTTGGCGGCCGACTGCCGGACATCTCCAGCGGCCGTGGTTTCCCATTATTGGCAGGACGGGCAGATATGGATTTGACTAGATATGTACTTTGCGAGTAATTATAACATTTTTAATCACTTCCCGCAAACCGCCGTAGCTGTACATCGGTACTTTTTGATGTAGAATATCAGGGTTATGGCAGAAGATAGCTGCCATAACCCCGGAATTTTCTGAAACGGTGGGCGGTCCTCTAAGGTGGAAGTGGTCTCCGCAGCGGCTTAGTCACCGCCGGCTACGGTGAGCCCAAACCCCCTCCCCCCCGCCACTTACTGTAGCCGGCGGTGACGATCCGATGCTTCCCCCTCAGAGGCACTGTGTTCAGTGAGGGAATGATGGCCCCCCATTTGACTCAATGACGTTGGATGACAGAAGCGACGTATATATATATATTTTATTGCATTTAAAGTGGAGTTCCACCCACTTTTACAACTCTTCAGCATCCCTCACTAAACTGTGCACTGTAAACGAATTGGATATTTTTAAATTTTTTTCCTCAGCACCCACTGTATATCTGCTGTATTCATTTTTCACTTCCTCCTCCCTGGCCGTGGCCCATCGCATCATTTCCTGTTTGCAATGCCTTCTGGGAAGGGGCGGCAACTTCCTCTGACACTGCCTTTGCTATGGAAACCTGACCTGAAACCTATTACAGTGCTTGTGCTGCACTGAGCATGTGCGAGATCTGCAAGGATGAGATCCAGGAAGAAATACAGTCTGGCTTCAGATGCCCACAGTTAAGATGGCCACGGCCTGCTGTAAGTTTATAAAATAACAAACTACTGCTATAAACTAACAAAACAGACCTTAGTTTAAAAACTAACTTTACTAGAGTACATTAAGCTTGTGTATTATAGGGGTATTTTTATTTAAAAAGTATCATTTCGGCCGGAACACCACTTTAAGTGTAAATATGAGATCTGAGGTCTTTTTGACCCCCCAGATCTCACAATAAAGAGGTCCTGTCATGCTTTTTTTCTATTACAAGGGATTTTTACATTCCTAGTAATAAAAGTGATCCAGAAAAATATTGTTTAAAGGGACAGTGTAAAAAAAAAGTAAAAGAAAGAAAAAAAAATTTAAAGCGCCCCGTCCCGCCGTGTTTAGAAGTGAACGCATACGCAAGTCGCGCCTACATACGCAAACAGTGTTAAAACCACACATGTGAGGTATCGCCGCGATCGTTGGAGCGAGGGCAACAATTCTAGCAAAAGACCTCCTCCAACTCAAAACTGGTAACCTGTAGAAAACGTTGCCAACGGAGATTTTTAAGGGTCAAAGCCTGTTGCCATTCCACGAGCGGGCGCAATTTTAAAACCTGACATGTTGGGTATCAATTTACTTGGTGTAATATTATCTTTCACAATATAAAAAAAATAATGGGTTAACTTTACGGTTTTCTTATTTTTTAAATTGAAAAAAAAGTGTATTTTTTCCAAAAAAAAATTGCACAAATACGGTGTGATATAAAGTATTGCAACGACGGCCATTTTATTTTCTAGGGTGTCTGAAGAAAAAAAAAAAATAATGTTTGGGGGGTTATAAATAATTTTCTAGCAAAAAAAAAAAAACAAACAGATTTTAACTTGTACACAAGTTTGAAAAATAGGCCTGGTCCTTAAGTGGTTAATAAACTCTCTATTGCTTGCACTACACGACGCTTCGCTTTCTTTACTGGGTTCACACACACAGGAGCGGTGGGGGAAATCGCATGAGAGTCGGACAGGAATCGGACTGCATTCCTGTTCCAACTCTCATGCGATTCTTAGCAGTGGGATTTGCATCTATTTATTTTAGATGAACGCAAACCGCACTGCAAAGTATTGTTTTGGTATCGGGGGCACTTTCACGGGTATTAATGCTCGGTATCAGCACAGATATCGATATCGGTGCATCCCTAGGCTCTTCTCTCACTTCTTGATGACACCCCGGGACACAGTGAAAGAATAGAATCAAGAATAGGACAGAAGTGGCAAAAAAAAAAAAAAAAACCTAATGGATTTTAACCCCTTCCCTATTCTATGATGTCATCCCCGCTCTTTGCACCTGTAGACTGCAGTGATGAAAAATCCCAACTGACAACATGACAGACCGAGCTCACAGGAAGTAGCCCATCATTAAAACGCAGAAGAAGACAGGTACTGATGAGCTTTTTATTTTCATACCATGCTGGGCTACCATTGCAGTTGTGATTTAATTCATCTCAGGAATATTCCTGCTTCAAAAAAAAATACAAAACCTAACAGACATTGCCAAAAAATAACACCGAGCTCCCCACGGGTCACTCCACCCCACCTTTCAGGTCTCAGGAAGCCCCTCCTAATATTTATTATATCTACAGATCATGACACATTAGTGTGGATAGCAAGTTCCAAATATAAAAATAAAGAATAAGGAACGTGGCATACTTCATGTAATGGACACCCAGGGGTGTTCTCTATGAGAATATTATTTTTTGAAATGAAGATTAATAATGGCTAGAAAAAAAAATTGAAAGTGAAAACTGTACTGCTCCTCTACATTGGTGATCAGTGAGAAGAATGTCCCTTACATTGGTGATCAGTGAGAAGAATGTTCCTTACATTGGTGATCAGTGAGAAGAATGTTCCTTACATTGGTGATCAGTGAGAAGAATGTTCCTTACATTGGTGATCAGTGAGAAGAATGTTCCTTACATTGGTGATCAGTGAGAAGAATGTTCCTTACATTGGTGATCAGTGAGAAGAATGTCCCTTACATTGGTGATCAGTGAGAAGAATGTCCCTTACATTGGTGATCGGTGAGAAGAATGTCCCTTACATTGGTGATCAGTGAGAAGAATGTCCCTTACATTGGTGATCGGTGAGAAGAATGTCCCTTACATTGGTGATCAGTGAGAAGAATGTTCCTTACATTGGTGATCGGTGAGAAGAATGTTCCTTACATTGGTGATCAGTGAGAAGAATGTTCCTTACATTGGTGATCAGTGAGAAGAATGTTCCTTACATTGATCAGTGAGAAGAATGTTCCTTACATTGATCAGTGAGAAGAATGTTCCTTACATTGGTGATCAGTGAGAAGAATGTTCCTTACATTGGTGATCAGTGGGAAGAATGCTCCTTACATTGGTGATCAGTGAGAAGAATGTTCCTTACATTGGTGATCAGTGAGAAGAATGTTCCTTACATTGGTGATCAGTGAGAAGAATGTCCCTTACATTGGTGATCGGTGAGAAGAATGTCCCTTACATTGGTGATCAGTGAGAAGAATGTCCCTTACATTGGTGATCGGTGAGAAGAATGTCCCTTACATTGGTGATCAGTGAGAAGAATGTTCCTTACATTGGTGATCGGTGAGAAGAATGTTCCTTACATTGGTGATCAGTGAGAAGAATGTTCCTTACATTGATCAGTGAGAAGAATGTTCCTTACATTGATCAGTGAGAAGAATGTTCCTTACATTGGTGATCAGTGGGAAGAATGTTCCTTACATTGGTGATCAGTGAGAAGAATGTTCCTTACATTGGTGATCAGTGAGAAGAATGTTCCTTACATTGGTGATCAGTGAGAAGAATGTTCCTTACATTGGTGATCAGTGAGAAGAATGTTCCTTACATTGGTGATCAGTGGAAAGAATGTTCCTTACATTGGTGATCAGTGAGAAGAATGTTCCTTACATTGGTGATCAGTGAGAAGAATGTTCCTTACATTGGTGATCAGTGAGAAGAATGTTCCTTCCATTGGTGATCAGTGAGAAGAATGTTCCTTACATTGGTGATCAGTGAGAAGAATGTTCCTTACATTGGTGATCAGTGAGAAGAATGTTCCTTACATTGGTGATCAGTGAGAAGAATGTTCCTTACATTGGTGATCAGTGAGAAGAATGTTCCTTACATTGGTGATCAGTGAGAAGAATGTTCCTTACATTGGTGATCAGTGAGAAGAATGTCCCTTACATTGGTGATCAGTGAGAAGAATGTCCCTTACATTGGTGATCGGTGAGAAGAATGTCCCTTACATTGGTGATCAGTGAGAAGAATGTCCCTTACATTGGTGATCGGTGAGAAGAATGTCCCTTACATTGGTGATCGGTGAGAAGAATGTTCCTTACATTGGTGATCGGTGAGAAGAATGTTCCTTACATTGGTGATCAGTGAGAAGAATGTTCCTTACATTGATCAGTGAGAAGAATGTTCCTTACATTGATCAGTGAGAAGAATGTTCCTTACATTGATCAGTGAGAAGAATGCTCCTTACATTGGTGATCAGTGAGAAGAATGTTCCTTACATTGGTGATCAGTGAGAAGAATGTTCCTTACATTGGTGATCAGTGAGAAGAATGTTCCTTACATTGGTGATCAGTGAGAAGAATGTTCCTTACATTGGTGATCAGTGGAAAGAATGTTCCTTACATTGGTGATCAGTGAGAAGAATGTTCCTTACATTGGTGATCAGTGAGAAGAATGTTCCTTACATTGGTGATCAGTGAGAAGAATGTTCCTTACATTGGTGATCAGTGAGAAGAATGTTCCTTACATTGGTGATCAGTGAGAAGAATGTTCCTTACATTGGTGATCAGTGAGAAGAATGTTCCTTACATTGGTGATCAGTGAGAAGAATGTTCCTTACATTGGTGATCAGTGAGAAGAATGTTCCTTACATTGGTGATCAGTGAGAAGAATGTTCCTTACATTGGTGATCAGTGAGAAGAATGTCTCTTACATTGGTGATCAGTGAGAAGAATGTTCCTTACATTGGTGATCAGTGAGAAGAATGTTCCTTACATTGATGATCAGTGAGAAGAATGTTCCTTACATTGGTGATCAGTGAGAAGAATGTTCCTTACATTGATGATCAGTGAGAAGAATGTCCCTTACATTGGTGATCAGTGAGAAGAATGTTCCTTACATTGGTGATCAGTGAGAAGAATGCTCCTTACATTGGTGATCAGTGAGAAGAATGTTCCTTACATTGGTGATCAGTGAGAAGAATGTTCCTTACATTGGTGATCAGTGGGAAGAATGTTCCTTACATTGGTGATCAGTGGGAAGAATGTTCCTTACATTGGTGATCAGTGAGAAGAATGTTCCTTACATTGGTGATCAGTGAGAAGAATGTTCCTTACATTGGTGATCAGTGAGAAGAATGTTCCTTACATTGGTGATCAGTGGGAAGAATGTTCCTTACATTGGTGATCAGTGAGAAGAATGTCCCTTACATTGGTGATCAGTGAGAAGAATGTTCCTTACATTGGTGATCAGTGAGAAGAATGCCCCTTACATTGGTGATCAGTGGGAAGAATGTTCCTTACATTGGTGATCAGTGAGAAGAATGTTCCTTACATTGGTGATCAGTGAGAAGAATGTTCCTTACATTGGTGATCAGTGAGAAGAATGTTCCTTACATTGGTGATCAGTGAGAAGAATGTTCCTTACATTGGTGATCAGTGAGAAGAATGTTCCTTACATTGGTGATCAGTGAGAAGAATGTTCCTTACATTGGTGATCAGTGAGAAGAATGTTCCTTACATTGGTGATCAGTGAGAAGAATGTTCCTTACATTGGTGATCAGTGAGAAGAATGTTCCTTACATTGGTGATCAGTGAGAAGAATGTTCCTTACATTGGTGGTCAGTGAGAAGAATGTTCCTTACATTGGTGATCAGTGAGAAGAATGTTCCTTACATTGGTGATCAGTGAGAAGAATGTTCCTTACATTGGTGATCAGTGAGAAGAATGTTCCTTACATTGGTGATCAGTGAGAAGAATGGTCCCTTACATTGGCAGTCAGTGAGAAGAATTCTTATATATTTCAAACAATTTAATGGGCATTCTTTTTCTTCGAAAGAAAAGAATCCCAAAACTGACAAGGTTAATCAGCCATTTGCTCCTCACCTTGGTCACTGGTGGATTATGCGTGGAGCTCTTAAAACAAAACTGAACAGAGATAATCAGTAGGGAAATGAGAGACACAAAGACAGCTGATCACATTTACCTGGTATTTCATTGGCTACTACAGTAGGAGGGTTTGTCTGGCTACTGCTCATTTGCTGGTGGTTGATCATGTGACAGCACTGTGGCACTGCGTTGTTCACCATGTACAGCGTGTCGGGAACGTTCGACATTCGAACCATCCTCAACCGAACCAAATCCGTCTGCTCCACCATCATCTCATCCAGCACAGACTGAAATATAAAAATTTCAGATTAGAAAATGGAGAATTTGATACATTGCAGGAAATAAAGTATCTAAACCATAGAACAAAAATGTAATATTTTGTAGCCTCCCTGTCTTTGGATGTGATGAGTGCATTGTTCTCCTGACAAACACTGAACGCTACAGAATGGATTGTTACTCTGCAGCCTTCAACAAGTGTTTACTCACGTACTCCTGATGAAGTGTCTGATGGTGCCACGAAACGCGTTGATGGTGTAGAAATACATTCCATGGCCAATAATGACCAGTCCTTGATGTAAAAGATTTTCAAGCATTCTCTTTCATTCGGGAGCCTCTGGGATCAGTAACCATTTTTGGGGCTCGTTTCCTCACACACTTCCTGTCCCAGGGTGACAACACTCGCCGTACTCTATGGAGGAGCAGGGTTGTCACACTAGGTTGCTTGTTTCTATCTAATGAGGACTACAAAACACCTATTCATCTCATATCCTTAACCACTTCAGCTCTGGAAGGTTTACCCCCCCCCATATGACCAGGTCCTTATTTGCGATATGGCACTGCGTTACTTTAACAATTGCGCGGTCTGCGACGCTGTACCCAAATTAAATTTATGTTCTTTTTTTCCCACAAATAAAGTTTGCTTTTGGTGGCATTTGATCACCTCTGCTGTTATTTTCTGCACAACAAAAAAAAGACTGACCATTTTGGAAAAAAAAAAAAAAAAAAAAAAAAAAAAAAAAAAAAAAAAAATCACAATTTTTTTTACCTTTTGCAATAAATCAACCAATAAAGTGTAAAAAAAAAAATCTAAAAAAATCTAATTTCTTCATCAATTTATGTCAATATATATTCTGCTACATATTTTTGGTAAAAAAAAAATATATATGTTTTGTTAGAACCAAACGATGGGATATATTTATAGAATTGTTAATTTTTTTACTAGTAATGGCGGCGATCAGCGACTTATAGCGGGACTGCGATATTGCCGCGGACAAACTGGACAATAAGTGGCACTTTTTTTGGGGGACCAGTACTAAAAATACACACTATAACTGTACTAATAACACTGGTAGAAAAGGGGTTAACATATGGGGCGATCAAAGGGTTAAATGTGTCCCTAGGGAGTGCCTGCTAACTGGGGGAGGTGCTTTGACTGGGGGGGGGGGAAGGTAAAGATCTGACAGAACGCGTTGATCTGCCTTGTTTACATAGATAGACTGCTGTTCTGCCTCTCGAATGATCACTGGTGGACAGAGTCCACCAAACCCACCGATTGGCTCCCGCTGTGTCCAATCACAGCAGAAAAAGGTTGCCGGCGGCGCGCGTGCGATTCAGACCCAGTGTGCAAAATGACACATGTATGTGGGCTGGTCAGCAAGTGGTTAAAGTGAATGTAAAAAAATATTTTTTTCCCCATAAAATTACAAACATATTATAATGTGTGATGGTTTTGCACAGAGCAGCCCCAAGCCTCCTCTTCTTGGGTCCCCCACCGGTGCTCCCAGCTCCTCCTCTTCTTGGGTCCGGCGCTGCCGGCTCCTCCTCCTCTTGGGTCCAGCACCGGCACTCACGGGTCCTCATCCTCTTCTTGGGTCCCCCACCTAGCGCTCCTCCTCCTCTTCTTGGGTCCCCCACCTAGCGCTCCTCCTCCTCTTCTTGGGTCTACCACCGGCGCTCCTCCTCCTCTTCTTGGGTCTACCACCGGCGCTCCTCCTCCTCTTCTTGGGTCTACCACCGGCGCTCCTCCTCCTCTTCTTGGGTCTACCACCGGCGCTCCTCCTCCTCTTCTTGGGTCTACCACCGGCGCTCCTCCTCCTCTTCTTGGGTCTACCACCGGCGCTCCTCCTCCTCTTCTTGGGTCTACCACCGGCGCTCCTCCTCCTCTTCTTGGGTCTACCACCGGCGCTCCTCCTCCTCTTCTTGGGTCTACCACCGGCGCTCCTCCTCCTCTTCTTGGGTCTACCACCGGCGCTCCTCCTCCTCTTCTTGGGTCTACCACCGGCGCTCCTCCTCCTCCTCTTCTTGGGTCTACCACCGGCGCTCCTCCTCCTCCTCTTCTTGGGTCTACCACCGGCGCTCCTCCTCCTCCTCTTCTTGGGTCTACCACCGGCGCTCCTCCTCCTCCTCTTCTTGGGTCTACCACCGGCGCTCCTCCTCCTCCTCTTCTTGGGTCTACCACCGGCGCTCCTCCTCCTCCTCTTCTTGGGTCTACCACCGGCGCTCCTACTCCTCTTCTTGGGTCTACCACCGGCGCTCCTACTCCTCTTCTTGGGTCTACCATCGGCGCTCTATCCTCCTCCTCTTGGGTCTACCACCGGCGCTCTTGGCCCCTTCTCTTCCTGGTATGTACCCATAGGAAGCCGCTTGCTATTGGGACCTACCTGCGTGCTGGTTTCCGAGCCACATTATCTGTGTGTATTGACACAAACCGTGTGGCTCGGCACCGCTCCCTTGTCACAGAATTTGATTGACAGCAGCAAGAGCCAATGGCTCCCACTGCTATTAATATGCCCTGTGAGGTGAGAGGGGAGAGCCACTGCTCTAAAGCACAATGCTGGATCGAGATAGGGCTCAGGAAATCATTAGGGGGGCTGCCCACAGGTTTTTATTTTTTTTTACCTTAATGCATAAGCCGCTTCACACTGGCTGCACATATATGCGGCCTCTTGGTGTGTGGGCCTTAATACAGAGGGGGTGCATATATGTGGCCCCGTGTAAACCACTTACCGAGCTGGCAGTGCGCTCCCTGCACGCTTCTAGAACGGTGGCCGGCAGGTACTGGAAGGGTCCTGATGCATACTAGTGATCAGGAGGTTTCCGATCACGTGACCGCTGTGCTAATCACGACTACGGCTGAGGCTCAGGTCTAGTGCTGAGCAGGTAAGTTAAAAAGTTTATTTTTAAAGAAAAAAAATGGGCCTTTAATATCACTTACAACCCTTAAAAAAAAAAAAGATATATAACTAAACACCCTAACACAATAAATTACTATTAAAAAAATTAATAATAATAATTATTATTATTAAAATTACTATTAATAAAAATAATAATTATTATTATTATTCATCTTGTATTTTTTTTCAGGTTTTTTTATATTATTTGCTATATTTTTTAAGGTTGGGGGTTATTACTTATGTATTATATATTAAATTTAATTTATTTATTAATGAAGATTTTTAGTTATTTGACATTCATACATATTCCTATTTTTTAAATTTAATTTGAGCAAAACATTTCGCAAAGACGCGCGACAAAAGGCGCACAAAAAGGGCAAATGGCGAATTTTCATGAATTTCTATGGGAATAAAAATCTACCCAATTTGAGCTACAAAAAAAAGCTCCAGAACTTTGAACTTCAGGAAACTGAGTGGAAATGTGAACCGTCTCCATGGAAAATATTGATTTTTTTTCTCTCCTCCAGCAAACGCGGAGGTGTGAATGGCGCCTCAATTAGTGACGATTGTATAAACCTACTGATGATATTCCAGAGAAGGTCGGGAAGAATGGAATGATTATAACATGACACAGTCTTCTATAAAACAGGCCAAATTATGCAAATATTTTTATACAATCTACTTATAATTTATAACCATATTTTCCCTCACATTGTACCCGTTACGTAGGACCTTCAGATAGTGATCAGATTGTATTGTGTCTGACCTGCACATTGTCCCTTCCAATCAGAATATACTGTTAAAGGAAATAAACGCCAATTGCAAATCTTCGGTAATACAAACGTTCTCGTGTCCAGGAACATAGAGAAGTGACATTACCTTGGCCTCCTCCACATAAGGCGAGAACAGTCTGGGTCTGACATAGATGCCGGCATTCTTCTGCCGCAACCAGGAGTTTGATTTCCCGCTTTCTGAAGTTGGCAGCATGTCTGCTGGGGGAGTGCTGATCAGACCCCTCTTCATCTGAAAATAATAAAAAGCAGACCTTGTAAAGAAAAGAATGACATTTCAACAATGCAATCCTAAAAGTACGGGGTGCGCGCCTCCCAAAGCCCTGACTTGGATCACCCGCATGGAAGATCCGGTGCTGGACGCTGGCAGTGACTTGTCCTAAGCTCCACACACACTGGAAAGATCAGTAACCACCATTTGAGAGTCAAGAGATTCATCTGCTGGTTGTCATACCTTCCACACCCCTCTCCTGTACATAGTGCCCACTGTCATACCCTCCACACCCCTCTCCTGTACATAGTGCCCACTGTCATACCCTCCACACTCCTCTCCTGTACATAGTGCCCACTGTCATACCCTCCACACCCCTCTCCTGTACATAGTGCCCACTGTCATACCCTCCACACCCCTCTCCTGTACATAGTGCCCACTGTCATACCCTCCACACCCCTCTCCTGTACATAGTGCCCACTGTCATACCCTCCACACCCCTCTCCTGTACATAGTGCCCACTGTCATACCCTCCACACCCCTCTCCTGTACATAGTGCCCACTGTCATACCCTCCACACTACTCTCCTGTACATACTGCCCACTGTCATACCCTCCACACCCTCTCCTGTACATAGTGCCCACTGTCATACCCTCCACACCCTCTCCTGCACATAGTGCCCACTGTCATACCCTCCACACCCCTCTCCTATACATAGTGCCCACTGTCATACCCTCCACACCCTCTCCTGTACATACTGCCCACTGTCATACCCTCCACACCCCTCTCCTGTACATAGTGCCCACTTTCATACCCTCCACACTCCTCTCCTGTACATAGTGCCCACTGTCATACCCTCCACACTACTCTCCTGTACATACTGCCCACTGTCATACCCTCCACACCCTCTCCTGTACATAGTGCCCACTGTCATACCCTCCACACCCCTCTCCTATACATAGTGCCCACTGTCATACCCTCCACACCCTCTCCTGTACATACTGCCCACTGTCATACCCTCCACACCCTCTCCTGTACATACTGCCCACTGTCATACCCTCCACACCCCTCTCCTGTACATAGTGCCCACTGTCATACCCTCCACACTGTTATGTACATACTGCCCACCCCTCTCCTGTACTTACTGCCCCGTCATACCCTCCACACTCCTCTCCTGTACACAGTGCCCACTGTCATAACCTCCACACTGTTATGTACATACTGCCCACTGTCATACCCTCCACACCCCTCTCCTGTACATAGTGCCCACTGTCATACCCTCCACACTGTTATGTACATACTGCCCACCCCTCTCCTGTACTTACTGCCCCGTCATACCCTCCACACTCCTCTCCTGTACACAGTGCCCACTGTCATACCCTCCACACTGTTATGTACATACTGCCCACCCCTCTCCTGTACTTACTGCCCTGTCATACCCTCCACACTCCTCTCCTGTAAATACTGCCCACTGTCATACCCTCTGCACTCCTCTCCTGTACATAGTGCCCACTGTCATACCCTCTGCACTCCTCTCCTTCATTCAGTCTGAAAAGGTAAAGACTTTTTTTGTTTACTTTATGAGGCTTGTGTATCACATAGTAACTGTATCTGGTACTTGTTTAGACCGTCATGCAGGGAATCAGTTATACTTTAGGTTGTATATGAATCAGAGATAATGGCAGACAGATGAACCCAGGAGGTGATTCAAAGCAGCAGCTTCTGACTTCAACTTACACCCAGGAATGCAGACTGAGCCGACTATAAAGTGGGGCTACTAATTATCATGTGCAGTTAAAGTGAATTAAAGTAATTTATACATATTATATTTTAATGTGCTCCAGATACAAAGTGCTGCTTAATGCCGGAGATTCCAGTTCACCTCAACCAAACTACACACCTGTTCAGTTCACCTCAACCAAACGACACACCTGTTCAGTTCACCTCAACCAAACGACACACCTGTTCAGTTCACCTCAACCAAACGACACACCTGTTCAGTTCACCTCAACCAAACGACACACCTGTTCAGTTCACCTCAACCAAACGACACACCTGTTCAGTTCACCTCAACTAAACGACACACCTGTTCAGTTCACCTCAACCAAACGACACACCTGTTCAGTTCACCTCAACCAAACGACACACCTGTTCAGTTCACCTCAACCAAACGACACACCTGTTCAGTTCACCTCAACCAAACGACACACCTGTTCAGTTCACCTCAACCAAACGACACACCTGTTCACATTTGTACAATCCAAAACTAAATGGTCAGTTTTCAGTATGCCCTCTCTGTGGTGAAGAGCACATGTCATGCCAGTTCATAGTCTTTATTGCTTTTTAACTGGTTCTCTACCGCCCACATTTACTACGAACGGGAGGAACAGCCAGGCTAGGCGACGTACCCGTACGCCACCTCCCACATGTGAACTAGCTCGCTCCCCTGAGGCGTGTAGCGGCTCGATCCCATGACTGCTGTGTCCACCACGGCCAGGGTATCATGTGATCGCTATGACCAACCATAGTCAGTGAGTAGAGGGAGGGCGGACAGAGCCACAGACTGTCCCATAGACAGTCTGTGGCTCTGGAGCGAGCAGGCAAGAGTACCCCCATAGCCAGCCGCTTGCTTTAGAACCACTTGGAAAATACGTTTTTTTTTTTATCATACTGTCAGTCAGTATCCCTGATCACCGTCACACAAGTCGTAATATGGGGACAGTATGTAAAAAAAAATAATAAAAAATAAATAAAAATTAAATTTAAAAAAAGTGGGGAAGAAAAATGTATTAAATTTTTTGATTTTAAAAAAGGATGACAAAAAAAAAAAAAAAAATGACCCACTACTGATAACCTTGGACTGTCTATTTTACAAAAAGGGGCCATTCGGGGGATATTTGTACTGTACTGGTATTTTAGGGCCTCAAGAAGAGATCGACCGTCAGTACATCAGGATTTAATTAATTTTCAGACATATATCCCATAGTTTGTGGACTCTATAACTTTCCTACAGACTAAATATACACGGATTTGGGATTATTTTTACCAAAGAAATGGAGCAGAATACACGTTGCCCTAAATTTATGAGGATAGACAGTTTGTTATGAAATTTTGCAAAGTAAAGAAAAATGTGTTTCATTTTCAGTTTTTTGTTTATTTAGCAAAAAAAAAAAAAAAAAAAAAAATCAGTGCCCAGGCCAATTTTCAATGCTGTCACACTTTGAATGACAACTGCGCGGTCATGCTACACTATGACATTTTTATCACTTTCCCCACACAAATAGAGCTTTCTTTTGGTTGTATTTAATCACCACTGTTTTTTTTTTTTTTTTTTTTGCTAAAACAAAAATGACCGAAAATTTTGAAAAAAAAAAAAAAAAAAAAAAAAAAAAAAAAAAACTTTCATAGTTTGTTATAAAATTTTGCAAACAGGTAATCTTTCTCCACTAATGTGCGCTGCTGATGTGCGCTGTGGCACTGGTTGGCACTGATGGGACTGCACTGATAATCTGGTTATCAGCTCTCTTCTCCTCATGCTGTCAGTGTGAGGAAAGAAGTGCCATTCCGTTTACATCGTCATCAGCTGTGATTGGACACAGCTGATCACATGGTAAAGAGCCGATGATTGGCAATTTCCAGTTAAAATAGCACGGTGCAATGCCCTGGTCATGAAAGGGGTAATCCTTCTGGAAGTCAAGTGGTTAAAACTGAGGCTATAGCAAGGGCATTAAGATACCACATTGGAAAAGAAGGTTCTAACTATGAAGGAAAATATTTCCAATGGTCGATACACAACGCTGCTGGTAGACATCTTCCCTCTGGTCTTGGCATGCAAAAGCTGAAGTCTTCACTCACTTCTGATCCCCAATATCTGTGCTCCTTCTCAATCTTTTTACCGGGGGGGGGTTGTCACTATGAAAATGCTCCTTACATTGGTGGCCATTTTGAAAAATGCCACCCTGGCATTGGTGTCATGCCAGACACTGCAAATGGTGATGGACCTGGAACTATGAAGACACCATCAGAGAGGTCAATGAGCCACAGCTCAAGGAACCCCCGACAACCTCTTGAGAAAGCCTCGGGTACCACGGAACCCTGGCTGAGAATGGCTGCCTTGGTACCAAATCCACAACAGTAGATATATTCTCAGCGGGAAATAAGCTCTCCGAGAGGTTCCATCCACTAGAGGGAGCATAGCGACAATCTCAGTACCGGGAGCCCCCACCGTTACAAAGCTTTGGCAGTCGTTTTGTAGACAGCGGTGCCTTAATTAGATGTTGGATCCCTTGGGGCTTCTTTTGAAGTCTCCTTTGTTTGGAATCTCTGCATGATCTGGTCTCTTTGTACACCTGTCTTATCTACCATACCGGAGAGCACCGATTGCCTAAGGCTGCTTGGCTGAACTTTGCACCCGGTGCTATTTTTAGCTTTTCTGTTCTCCTTGCTTATCTTAAGAATGCATGTTTATGGCTACCGAGTGATAGAGAAAAGACAAAGACCTTTGGTGCTAGGCCTAGACCATAGAGGGGGAAAAAAAAAGAAGAGAGACGCTGAACATCTTAGAACACTAGCAGATTCCTTCCATAAGAAAGGGTACAAAGACAAAAAACTATCAACACAACCTTGAAAACCCAAAGAGAAAATCTCCAATACAAAGATAAAAAAAAACAAAAAAAAACGTAGACCTCTAATCACCACATACAACCCAGTGCTAGAAGGGATAAAAAAAAAAAAAAAAGATAATCAAAGATTTACAACCCATCATAACAGAGGATGAAACTCTGAAAGAAATATTCCAACATTCCCCAATACTGGCTTACAGACAACCACCCAACCTCAGACATCAGCTGGTATCTTATCTCACCAACTATGTTTATTTGATTACCATTTCTGTGTTAATTTGCTAGTGTTTGTTTTTCTTTTTTTATTCCTTTGCCTCAGATTGTTAAAAAAAAAAAAAAAAAAAAAACACATTCTGCTAAAACTTTTGTGAATCAGTACTGTTGGGACATTAAAGATTTGGACATACCCCGAAAGCTTGTCCTGAAAAATTGTATGTTAGTGCAAATAAAAAAAAGAATTACGGACAGTAAAAGAATAAAAAGGAGGAGGAAGAAGGAGAAGGAGGAGGAAGAAGGAAGAAGGAAGAAGGAAGAAGGAAGAAGGAAGAAGGAAGAAGGAAGAGGAGGAGGAGGAGGAGAAGAAGAAGGCAGACACAATGGACCACTTAACAAAGATAAATATAACTGCACATACTTTTGCAGAAAAAGGGATTTATTATTTTTCTGTAAATGAGCCTTGCAACAGCAATCAGGTGCAATGCCAGGCACCTGCACACTCTCTCTCCAGCTCCCTGTCAGTACCCGGGTACAGGCTTTCAGTTGGAGAGTTGTAGGAAGTGTGGATGGACTATGAGTGTGTGTGTGTGTGTGTGTGTGTGTGGGTGTGTGTGTGGGTGTGTGGGTGGGTGTGTGGGTGGGTGTGTGGGTGGGTGTGTGGGTGGGTGTGTGGGTGGGTGTGTGGGTGGGTGTGTGGGTGGGTGGGTGGGTGTGTGTGTGTGTGGGTGGGTGTGTGTGTGGGTGGGTGGGTGGGTGGGTGGGTGGGTGGGTGGGTGGGGGGGGACACTGTCCTTTATTTCCATCAAGAACTACAGGTCTGGCAGATGAGACTTGTATTTCATTCACAGATCTCTCTGAATGATGGACACAGCTTTGTCGGTGGAGCCCACCGGTTGAGAAAAATTCAAAAGTGACAGCAGCTGGGGGTTCAAAATGTTGCCAAAACTGTGGAGTTCGCCTTTAAAGCTTAGATATCCGGCAGAACTCTGACAGATCGGGCTGTGCTGCTCATTTTCTAGAATTGTGTTTAGCAAATAGTTATTATTTTCAGCTCCGTAATGAATCTGGTGATTAGGCGGCTTCTGCTCCGTGGTGACAAATCTAAGCTGCACTATTATCTGTGTCAGAAGTCACTTTCCTCTCTATATAAAGGAAACAGGTCAGAAAATACATTGTGTCATTTTGCCCATTCATAGTGACAATGTCTGCAGACAACCCCCTCCCCCCCCCCCAGGTGGGTATACTTACCGAGAGACACTCCCATGCCGCCTCACCATACCACCAGATCACTCGCTTACAGAGGGATTGGGCAAGGTGTCTCTTTAAAACACAAAAGCAGTTTATTGTGTTTTCAACCTAGAAGGTATAAAGGGGTCTTTAAAAGTAATTATAAAGTCTAAACTTTTTCTACTTTAATGCATTCCTTGCATTAAGGTAAAAAAATATTTAGGCATCAGTATCCCCCCCCCTCCCCCTCTTTTACTTACCTGAGCCCTCATTCGATGCAGCGCTGTGCCCGTCTGCAGCTCTTCTCTTCCCTCACTTCCGGGTCACAGGCTTTGCTGAGCCAGCGGGAGGCCATTGTTATCAAGGCCAGTGATGACGGAGCAGGGCGAAGTCCTGCTGTCTGTGTCAATATTCGTAGACAGCGAGGTTCAGGAGCAAGCCGGCAATGAGTGCCCCCCATAGAAATCAGCTTTCTATGGGGTCACCCAGCAGAGAGGAGGAGCCAGGAGCGCCGGCGGGGGACCTGAGAGGAAGTTCGAGGCTGCTCTGTGCAATCAAACTGCACAGAGCAGGTAAGTATTAACCTGTTTATTGTTTTAAAAGAGCATTTGCACTCACTTTAACTGCAGCCCCTGAAAGCACCACAGGGCCACACAGTACGTTCAGTATATAAAATGCTACAGAAGACTTTGAGACTGCAGACATGCTTCAAGTATTGGAGACTGGAGATTGCTACCATTGAGGAGCTTCAGTCTCCTTTGTAAAAAATTAAAAGTCAGCAGCTACAAAAACTGGAGGTTCACCCATCCCCCAATCCAGCGCTGTGCTCTCCCCAGCCATAGTCACCCCCCCCCCCCCCTGTCCTCAGCGCCGGAATCCTAACTGTACTTGGCTGTGACAGCATGCAGCTTCCCAGCCTGGCGGCCACTGCGTATGCGTGAGCCGTGCACCGTGAATGATCCGGCAGTATTCAGCAGACTACTGGTGTGGGGGGTGGGGGGCGGATGAGACAGAACTTCTGCACTTGGCAAAAAAAAACAAAACACAAGTACACCCCCCCCCCCCCCATTTTAGCAACAGGAGTGGGGCAGGAGGCCTTAAAGTGATACTAAAGCTTTGTTTAAAACATGTTATACTTACCTCCACTGTGCAGCTTGTTTTGCACAGAGCGGCCCCAAACATCCTCTTCTGAGGTCCCTCGGCAGCTCTCGCGGCTCCTCCCCACATTGGTTAACCCCATAGGAGAAGCACCCTCCTGGGGGAAGGGGGGGGGGGGGGGGTGTTACCTTGCGGGCGCGCTTCCGAATCATTCATTCGGCATCCATAGAAGCCGAATGTATGACTAGGCCCCGCCGCCCGGGTCATTGGATTTGATTGACAGTAGCGGGAGCCAATGGCTGCGCTGACATCAATCTATCCAATCAAAGAGAGAGAAGGGCGGTGCGTCCCCACCAAAGAGGATGAAGGGGCTCAGGTAAGTAAAATGGGGGGGGGCTAGGGGGCCGGCGACTGCCAGGTGTTTTTTCCCCTTAATGCATTAAGGGGAAAAAACACGAGCCTTTAAAACCCTTTTAAAGCTAAATCCCCCTTTTGGGTGAAGCTCTGCTTTAATTGTCTCCTGGGGCCCGGAAAGGAGCACACAGCAAGTACTAAAACGCCATGTGCTGCCCTTGGGCCACCAGTTGGGCACGGCGTGTGACTGAACCTGTCACAGGACTCACCCTTTGTACATAGGCCTGGATTCAGACACCAGAATGATTACTGTGCGCAGTGTGTGAGAACACATAGGAAACAACATTATTACAAAAAGAATACAAAGAATTTAAAAGAAACAGACGTTTCAATTGTCAACAAAGCCCAATATAAAAGCTGGAAAGACACTTACAGGGTCAGTCAGCACGTCGCTGTTCATGGGTAGGATGTGTTCTATGCGGACAAATGGTAACAAAGGAGACAAGATGTCCCGCAACTCCTCAACATCAAGATCTCTCCTCTTCACCCCTCGCTTGTTCACGCTGTGCGCCGTCCCGCTCAGGAGATTGGGCTCTGTAACACACACAATGGAAGGATCATCAATGCCTCTTACACAATGCCAGCATTGCCGAGCATAGCGCTGCTTTATCCGAAAGTTATTGTCAAATAATTACCCATAATAGAAATGAAAACACTGCATAGGGGGGTGTACAGCTATAGGAGCTCCAACTGCTAATATCAAAAACTATGAAAAAAAAAAATATTGGCTTTTCTACTCCACCTGAAACTAAAGTATCTAACTAATACTAAACTTCCTAAACTCAAAAATAAAAAATGCCACATTACCGCTGGCCAATTCTAAGACATGATGGCTGCATTCATTTCCATTTTTCAGGTATAGTTCATTTTTCACCTGGTGAACTTTCCAGTATCACTTCCTGTTCTAGGTGACACCAACTCCCTGTTCTGTATCAATGGATGAGCAGTGTTGTCATCCCTGGTTCCCGATTTGGAATCTCAAAGAATGTTGTCAACTTTCCAAAAATTTTTAAAGTGAAGCTCCAGGAATAAAGCCAGTTGGCAAAACGTGCAGACATACTATGATTTAGGTCCAACGAGGTGTATGCCACCTGGACTCATCTCTATTTTACATCTGGCAGTTTTATGGCGCTCCAGGAGCATAGCTACTACGACATTTCCAGAGCTCCAAAACCGGACCTTCTGGTCTCAGCTCCTTCAGTTGAAGAGTCACCTGCCCAATCACAAGGGGCCAGTACAAACGCCTTCCGCGACCCGGGCCAGTACAAACGCCTTCCGCGACCCGGGCCAGTACAAACGCCTTCCGCGACCCGGGCCAGTACAAACGCCTTCCGCGACCCGGGCCAGTACAAACGCCTTCCGCGACCCGGGCCAGTACAAACGCCTTCCGCGACCCGGGCCAGTACAAACGCCTTCCGTGACCCGGGCCAGTACAAACGCCTTCCGCGACCCGGGCCAGTACAAACGCCTTCCGCGACCCGGGCCAGTACAAACGCCTTCCGCGACCGGGGCCAGTACAAACGGCTTCCGCGACCCGGGCCAGTACAAACGGCTTCCGCGACCCGGGCCAGTACAAAGGGCTTCCGCGACCGGGGCCAGCACAAAGGGCTTCCGCGACCGGGGCCAGCACAAAGGGCTTCCGCGACCGGGGCCAGCACAAAGGGCTTCCGCGACCGGGGCCAGCACAAAGGGCTTCCGCGACCGGGGCCAGCACAAAGGGCTTCCGCGACCGGGGCCAGCACAAAGGGCTTCCGCGACCGGGGCCAGCACAAAGGGCTTCCGCGACCGGGGCCAGCACAAAGGGCTTCCGCGACCGGGGCCAGCACAAAGGGCTTCCGCGACCGGGGCCAGCACAAAGGGCTTCCGCGACCGGGGCCAGCACAAAGGGCTTCCGCGACCGGGGCCAGCACATAGGGCTTCCGCGACCGGGGCCAGTACAAAGGGCTTCCGCGACTGGGCAGCAAAGGGGTGGGGCAGGCAGGACTGATGTGTGTACATAAACAGCAGTTCTCCTCCCAGAGGATAATATTGCAAAACGCGTTCCCAATAAAAATACGCTATACTAAAAAAAAAAAATAACAGTGGGTTACCAAAGGTTTTGCTCAAGTGGACCTAGAACATCCATGAAACAGGGCAGGCAGGATATTCCAGGTAGTAATCGGGAACCGATGGTTCTATGATATACGTGTGAAGGGCTGTGGAATATATTGGGGCTACATACAGCAGATGCAGGTAGTAAATATTTGCCTTCAGCCGTACCTCTGTCAGCGATTCTCTTCATCAGCTGATATTCCCCCCATTTTATGAGATACTTCAGGATATCCTGTTCACTTGCCTGCAACAGGTTAAGAGAAAAGTTACTCCGGCACAAGATCACTAAAACACAACCAAACGCTCTTCTGTTACTGAACCAGGAATGAGAGTAAATACATGCGATATAGATCTCTCTATGGATGGAGTGGTAGTGCCAGACTTCACACTGCTGTGTCATACACACAAAAAAAAATAAATAAATAAAAAAAGAAGGATATTCCCGCAAAAAAAAAAAAAAATTAAAAAATCCCAAATTCTTTCATCTCCTGCTGCCCAGACCACCAAACGCCACTCAGGGGTGCAACCAACTATATTAGATCACATGCACTCGGCACCCTGCGAGAAAGAAGAATAGAAGATATATAGTGAAATGTTTTCTTTAACCACTTCAGCCCCGGAAGATTTTCCCCCTTAATGACCAGGCCATTTTTTGCGATATGGCGATGCGTTGCTTTAACTGATATTTGCGCGGTTGTGCGAAGCTGTACCCAAACAAAATTAACGCCCTTTTTTCCCCACAAATAGAGATTTCTTTTGATGTTATTTGATCACCTCTGTGGGGTTTTTTCGCTATAAACAAAAAAAAAAAAAAAAAAAAAAAAAAAGAATTTTGAAAATAAATAAATAAATGTGTACTTTTTGCTATAATATTCCCCAAAAAATTCGAAATTAGTTGAGGCCAATATGTATTCTACATTTTTTTCTTTTACCAAAAATATCACAATGAGCGTATATTGATTGGTTTGCGCAAAAGTTATAGCGTCTACAAAATAGGGGATATATTTATGGCATTTTTATTCCTTTTTTTTTTAACTAGTAATGGCGGTGATCAGCGATTTTTAGCGGGACTGGGACTGCGACATTGCGGCGTACAGACTGGACACGACACTTTTTTGGGACCAGTGACATTTATAGAGCAATCAGTGCTATAAAAATGTACTGATTACTGTGTAAATGTCACTGGCAGGGAAGAAATTAACACTAGGGGGGTGATCAAGGGGTTAAATGTTCCCTAGGGAGGTGTTTCTAACTGTGGGGGGGAGGGGACTAAGTGGAGGAGGAGAGAGATCGCTGTTTCTGATCACTAGGAACAGCAGATCTCTCTCCCCTCCCCTGACAGAACGGGGATCTACTTGTTTACACTGATAGATCCCCGTTCTGGCTCTCTGAGGAGCGATCGCAGGCAGCCATCGCGGCCGCCGGCCATGCACATTGGCTTCCCCGCCACGTGCCTGCTATAGCTCTTAAAAAGGAGCCGACATACACCTATGGCGATTTGCGTGAATGAACCGACCTGCCACCGTATAATGACGGCGGCTGGTCGGCGAGCAGATAAAGCCTAAAGCAAGCCATAGATGACGCAACTTCCTTTCCAGCAACCACGGGTTGCAGGAAAGAAAACGGCTTGATTCTCCCATCAACACAGTTGTTTTTAAAGGAATCCCTCCCATGGAGGAATTGTGATCTCCCAGAGAGGAGGGGCACAGGGAGACATCCTGGCCGAGAGAACACAGTGATTATTCTCAGTAGCTACACCCACGAGCAATAATCGCATGTAAAACGACAGCATGCTGGTTGTACCCAAGTTGATCGATGGATCAACTTGAGTACAATCAGGCTGCCCATAGATGGTTCGAATCTCAGCTGGTCCCTGCTGAACGGGCCGAGAATTGAACCATCTATGGTCGGCACTGACAGGTGGACTTGCTGGGTGTGTGCTGGATCTAATTGTGTGGAGTCTGTTATATACAGTGCTGTGTTCCGGCCGTTGGACAAGAACTTTCTTTGCCACTCTTGGAACAAAATAGTCAGGCTTCACAGGGAGCTTTATAGTCTGTGAATACAACGCTTCCTCTGAGTGGCTGAGGCGGAGAGGCGGGTAGATGATGTCACAATCTCCACCTCAGCCACTCAGCAGAATTTCCTTATTTACATGTGACCAGCTGTGATTGGATACAGCTGATCACATGTCATAAAGAGCCTAATCATCGGCTCCTTACCGGGATCAGTGGTGCGCTGTGTTTCAGGGACAGATGGCACCACCGATCGCCGGGCTGCGGGAGCGCATGCGCAGCGAGAGTGGGAGGCCATTATAATGACGTCCTCCCAGAACGAGAGTGCCGCCGCCTGCCTGTCGACAACGCGGCGGGCGGGAAGCAATTAGGTATTTTTGTGCCGACTAGCTGGATGGAATGTTGAGGAATTATATAATTCAGTGTACAGCCTGCCCTTGTCTACCTTCTCTTTATCAGTTATAAACCATTTTGTGCAGATGTCATATTTTGTTTCATGAGCTTGTTACTTCGGGATCATGCAGGCTGCAACGCCGTGGCTGTGATGAAAGCCGCTACTCATCAGAAAGTGCAACGGAAGTGACGTTGTGTCGTGGCCATCTTGGTACACCCCGCACTCGGCCACACTAAGCCTACAGTTTGAGGTCGCAAAGCGGACATCTTTTTACACCCACCGAAGTCTTGCATTTCACATTTCTTTTTACCAATAAACTGAACTTATATTCTGAAATACAGGATTTTTAAACTCGTCTGTTTTAATGTTGAATCCTAAAAGCAGCGGTCTTCTGTCAGATTAGCAAACCTGTAAGATCAGCAGGCTTGCTACTGCTTTTAAAAGCGGTTGTAAAGGGTCGTGTTTTTTTCACCTTAATGCATCCTAAATACACCTTGCAGTGTCTGGCTCCCCAGCCCCACCCCATGTTTTACTTACCTGAGCCCTGAATTACCGTGGGCGTGATCCCGCGTTGCTCTCTCCCCATGGCTTCTTGGCTCTTCATTGGATAGATTGAAAGCAGCGCAGCCATTGGCTCCTGCTGCTCTCAATCAAATCCAATGAAGCGGGCACCGGGGGGCGGGGCTGAGTCATAGACTCGGTGGCTACGGACACCCAGTGTATGACACGGGATCACCCCCGCAAGGCAACCCCCTCGGGAGAGAGCTTCCCAGAGGGAATTATCTATTGCGGGGAGGAGCAGCTGGGAGGAGCCGGGGGACCCCAGAACAGGTGGATTGGGGCCACTCTGTGCAAAATGAACTGCACAGCGGAGGTAAGTGTGACATTTGTTATAAAAAAAACAAAAAACAAAAACACTGTACCTTTTGTGTCACTTTAACATTCAACATCAAAACAGTGTCAGGGATTTCAAAATACTGAATTTCATTATACAAGCTGAGTTTACTGGTAAAAATAAGTGTGAAATGCAAGACTCCAGTGGGTGTAAAGATGTCCGCTTGCCGCCTTCTGACTGTAGGCTAACTGCAGGGGAGTGCAGGGTGTACCAAGATGGCCGCAACAGAACGTCATTTCCATTGCATTTTCTGATGGGTAGCAGTGTTTCGTCAGGATTAATGGGCCCCCCCCATGTACCATCTAATGCAGGGGATCTCAAACTGGCAGCCCTCTATCTGTTGTGAAACTACAAGTCCCATCATGCCCCTGCCTTTGGGAGTCATGCTTGTAACGGTCAGCCTTGCAATGCCTCATGGGACTTTCACAACAGCTGGAGGGCCACCAGTTTGAGACCCCTGATCTAATGGAAAAGGGCACAATGGTTCATGGACAAACGGGGCAATTGTTCGTGGAAAAAAAAATAAAAAAAAGTCTGCTGAGAACCCAGATAGAAATAGAGGGAGTCATTGAAGTTGGAGAGGAGGTGGTGTCGGTCTTGCAGCGCTGTAAAAGCAGCTCGTAAAAAAGGTGGATAGAGAGATGACTAATTCCCGAGATATTTGTGTCTACATGTCATAAAACGCACGGCTCCGCCTTACACTCACCTGCAGGTAGTCGGACTGTATTACTGTCAGCAGATGGTCCTTGTTGAGTTCATAGAAGACATCGGAGATCATGACCTGGCTGAACTCTTCGCACAGGAAGTGCAGACCTTGCCGGTGGACCCAGCTGGAGCCGTACGGCTGAGAACTCCACTTCAAGATGGCGATTAACGTGTCCAGAGAAATGCTCTCTGCAATGATGTCTTCACAGCCTGCAAGAAGGGGGGGGGGAAGAAAACGCATTATTCAGGGTCATGAGGCCGGACACCGGTATACAGAATAATGTGCAGGCATGGGCTGAGGGGGGGCGCTCTAAAAACAGGTGAACCCAACACAGGTCCCCGTTGTAGAGAGGCAAAGAAGGTGGTCAGGAAGCGAGGGGGCAAAGTTCATTAGGTCCAGATGATTTTATTTATTTTTTGCCAAAGTGAGAGACAGTGAGGGGGGAAAAGAGTATTTGCTCCCCTGCTGATTTTGTAGGTTTGCCCCACTGACAACGAAATGATCAGTCTATACATTTTAATAGTCGGTTTATTATAACAGTGAGAGACAGAACAAAAATATCCAGAAAAACTCATTTAAAAAAAGTTGTAAATTGATTTGCATTTTAATGAGTGAAATAAATATTTGATCCCCGATCAATCAATATTTCTGGCTCCCAGGAGTCTTCTATACAGGTAACCAGCTGAGATTAGGAGCATTCTCTTAAAGGGAATGCTCCTAATCTCAGTTTGTTACCTGTATAAAAGACACCTGTCTACAGAAGCAATCAGATTCCAATCTCTCCACCATGGCCAAGACCAAAGAGCTATCCAAGGATGTCCGGGACAAGATTGTAGACCTACACAAGGCTGGAATGGGCTCAGCTTGGTGAGAGGGTGACAACAGTTGGTGGGATTATTCACAAATGGAAGAAACACAAAATAACTGTCGATCTCCCTCGGTCTGGGGCTCCATGGAAGGTCTCACCTCGTGGAGGTTCAATGATCATGAGAACGGTGAGGAATCAGCCCAGAACTACACGGGAGACTCTTGTCAATGATCTCAGCTGGGACCATAGTCACCAAGAAAACAATCGGTAACACACTACACCGTGAATGACTGAAATCCTGCAGAGCCCGCAAGGTCCTCCTGCTCAGGAAATCACATGTACAGGTCCGTCTGAAGATTACTAATGAACATCTGAATGATTCAGAGGAGAACTGGGGGAAAGTGTTCTGGTCAGAGGAGACCAAAATCAAACTCTTTGGTATCAACTCAACTGGCTGTGTTTGGAGGAGGAGGAGGAATGCTGCCTATGACCCCAAGAACACCATCCCCCACCGTCATACATGGAGGTCCTATGACCCCAAGAACACCATCCCCCACCGTCATAAAATGGAGGTCCTATGACCCCCAAGAACACCATCCCCCACCGTCATACATGGAGGTCCTATGACCCCAAGAACACCATCCCCCACAGTCATACATGGAGGTCCTATGACCCCAAGAACACCATCCCCCACCGTCATACATGGAGGTCCTATGACCCCAAGAACACCATCCCCCACCGTCATACATGGAGGTCCTATGACCCCAAGAACACCATCCCCCCACCGTCATACATGGAGGTCCTATGACCCCAAGAACACCATCCCCCACCGTCATACATGGAGGTCCTATGACCCCAAGAACACCATCCCCCACCGTCACACATTGAGGTGGAAACATTATGCTTTGGGGGTGTTTTTCTGCTAAGGGGACAGAACAACTTCACCACATCAAAGGGACGATGGACGGGGCCATGTACCATCAAATCTTGGGCGAGAACCTCCCTCAGCCAGGGCAATGAAGATGGGTCGTGGATGGGTCTTCCAGCATGACAATGACCCAAATCACACGGCCAATGCGACAAAGGAGTGGCTCAAGAAGCACATTAAGTTCCTGGAGTGGCCTAGCCAGTCTCCAGACCTTAATCCCATAGAATATGTGGAGGGAGCTGAAGGTTCGAGTTACCAAGCCTGGAAACCGTAAAGCGTTTGTTAACCCACAAAAAAAAAAAGTGGATCCTGCTCCTTTAAAGCATATTATATGACATAGTGCTTGTCCTGTGTCATGTGGCCCCCTGTAACACCTGGCTGATCCTGCCAGTTTCTGCCCTCCCCTATGTAGTCTGACCACGGTGTATCATGGCTGCTGAGACCAGACACCGCGGTCAGTTTACATGCCTCCGTCATCCACAGCCTGCTATCCTCTCTGCTCATGTCCCCCCCCTGTTCATGAGTGTCATCCCTCTCTCCTCCCACTGCTTGCATAACACTAACCTGTATACACCATCAGCACTGCCTCCTATTGTAGTGTGTGTGATTTATAAATATAAATGCTGCAAATACCTCATTTCACAGCCGAGATTGGGATCAAATGACCAGCCAGCTCTCTCCTCCTCCCCTCCAGACAGGGGAATCTCAGCCCCTCCCACTGCATCTCTCAGAGGAAGAAAGGAGAGAGCTGGCTGGTCATGTGATCGCAATCTCGGCTGTGAAATTAGGTATTTGCAGCATTTATAAATCATATACAGAGGGGGACACTGCAATAAGAGGCAGCGCTGATGGTGTATACAGGTTAGAATGACTTAACTGCTTGCCGACCAGCCGCCGCAGTTATACTGCAGCAACATGGCCCCGCTGCGCGAATTGCCGTTATCTTACGTCGCTTCCTTGTTTGGCTACTGCCCGGTGGCACTCACATCGGCTCACTCGGGGCACACCGAGAACCGGGATCTGTGTGTGTAAACACAGAGTTTCCGGTTCTCTGAGGGGAGAACATACAGAGTATGAACAGCGATCTGTCATCTCCCCTACACAGTCCCCTCCCCCTTCAGTTAGAACACACACTAGGGAACACAATTAACCCCTTCCCTGCCAGTGACATTTTTACAGTAATCAGTGCATTTTTATAGCACTGATTGCTGTATAGATGCCTATGGTTCCAAAAATGTGTCAAAATTGTCCGATGTGTCCGCCATAATGTCGCAGTCCCGATAAAAATGGCAGATCGCCGCCATTACTAAAATAACAATAAAAATGCCATAAAACTATCCCCTATTTTGTAGATGCGATAACTTTTGCACAAACCAGTCAATATACACTTATTGCGATTTTTTTTTACCAAAAATATGTAGAATAATACATATCGGCCTCAACTGAGAAAAAAAAAGTGTTTTTTTATATATTTTTGGGGGATATTTGTTATAGCAAAAAGTAAAAAAATTGTGTTTTTTTTCAAAATTGTTGCTCTTTTTTTGTTTATAGCGCAAAAAATAAAAAACGCAGAGGTGATCAAATACCACCAAAAGAAATCTCTATTTGTGGGGAAAAAAAAAAAAAGGACGTAAATTTAATTAACGTGCTCTGGTCAGGAAGGGGGTAAAATCTTCCGGGGCTGAAGCGGTTAATAACCACTTTAATGACTTGGAGAGGACCAGCAAAGAGGACAAAATCCCTCCTGAGATGTGTGCAAATCTGGTGGCCAACTACAAGAAACGTCTGACCTCCGATTGCCAACAAGGGTTTTGCCACCAAGTCGAAGGGATCAAATATTTATTTTACTCATTGAAATGCAAATCAATTTATAACAGTTTTTGAAATGCGTTGTTCTGGATATTGCTGTTATTCTGTCTCTCACTGATAAAATAAACCAACTATTAATAGACCGAACATTTCTTTGTCAGTGGGGCAAACGTACAAAATCAGCAGACGATCAAATACTTTTTTTCCTCACTGTACAGGAGTAACCAATGCATTTCGGGGGCTCAAGGATCCCCTTCATCAGGGCTTGTAGCTGCAGAACAGACTAGGGAGCACCCTGGGCCGGGAAGAAATGGTTAAAAAAAAAAAAAAAACTTTGAGTGCGTCCTCGCTGGCTATTGCATGAACTGACGCTCGGGTACGTCGTTTCACCCAATAGAGCCGACCTGCCGCAGTATATGTTAGGGCCGAGCATCTTCACTGGTCTCACGATTAGATTCCGCGATACATCACGCTTACTGAGCTCCCACTTCCGCTTGGGCCGCCTAGGCGGCCCTTCCTCCCTTCAGTCTTCTGGGACACATCACAGGTCCCAGAAGATTGCCCGGCCATTTAGGACAGCGCAGCGAGACAGGCGCACCCGGCTGTGAAGCTGCAAGCTGTCACAGCCGGAGGCCCACAGTAGTATTGCCAGCGCCGTGGACAGGCGGAGGGGAGAGAATGGAGGGTTTGGGTGGCCACGCCGCTGGATTGTGGGACAGGTGCGTGTCTTTTTATTAAAAGTCAGAAAATACACTTTTTTTTGTAGCTGCTGACTTGTAATAAAAACAAAAAAATTTACTAGGCGGCCCCTCCCTGCCAGCGATCTTCTGGGTCCCAGAAGATTGGCCGGCCAATGGCAGAGTGCAGCGCGGCTCGTGCAGTCTGTGCCCGGCTGTGAAGCCATAAGCTGTCTTGGGCGGGTGTCACTGCCCACAGTAGATCTGACGGCGCCGAGGAAAGGGAGAGGAGCGGCCGCATCGATGGACCGTGGGACAGGTGAATGTCTGATTATTTAAAGTCAGCAGCTACACTTTTTCTAAAAAACGGGTGGAACTCCTCCACTTTATGTAGTGCACTAATCCGGTGCACTACAGGGTACAGGAATTCACACACACGGCTGCTGGGAGGTCAGGAGGGATTACAATCCACAACTGACAAACAGCCCTGTGAAGTTCCTGTACTACTGTCTCTGTGATGACATTTCTCTGGGCTCCCTCGTTTGCACCTTCCAGCACACTAGGAGTTAACAGTGGAATGTGCAAACTGGGGAGGGGGGCAGAGAAAATGTCAGCAATGAGCATGTGTAGGAGCCAGTGTAAGTAAAATACAAACACATTTGTACTCTACATACTGCTGTTAAAATACCGGTGTGGTAAAAAATGCACTTATAAGTGCCCACTGCTATATGTGCATTTTAAAATATATGCAGCTTCATATCTCATTTCTTAGTCTGTGTATAACTGCGTTTTTGTCAAAATGGCTTTTTGTTAATAAATGCAATTGTAATCCATTAAGTGGTGACCGCTGTGTTTTTTTTAATATATGCAGCTTCATACCTCTCTTTTCATTCTGTGTATATAACTGTATAAGCCGGTCATGTGACTGCTCGGTCCGGCCCGCCTCTCTCCTCTCAGTCTCATGTCTCTCCTGACGTCAGTGGGAGTTCAGCCCCGCCCACCGACTGTAGCTATCAGATCAGAAGAGAGGCGGGGCGGGGCTGAGGTCAGGAGATACGTGAGAGGAGAGAGGTGGGCCGGACCGAGCAGTCACATGAGCGTCTTATACAGTTATATACACAGACTAAAAATGAAGTCTGAAGCTGCATATATTTAAGAAAATCACATACAGCGGTCACCACTTAATGGATTACAATTGCATTTATTAACAAAAGCCATTTTGACAAAAATGCTCAGAGCACTCTTCCGGGAGGGGCGGGGCAAATTGGGATGACATCACCAGACATCGATTTTTCGGGTCGCTGCTTGCATCGATGCCGCATCGGGGACCCCCGAATCGCGATGCAGCGATTAAATTCCACACCCCTAGTATATGTACTGTGGCCGGTCGGCAAGTGGTTAAGAGGTTCATGATGCCTGGAGGCAGAGGGCGGCTTAAGATTATGTGACCACCGTGATTGGCTGTCACGTGGTCCAAAAACTCATGATCGCAAGGAGCGATTTGGAGCTTTCAGTAAAGTGAAGGTAACTGTGCCGGGAGCGCGCAATGCACACTCTCGGCCCGGGTGTATTGGGGGCGCCCGAGAGGCTACAGATTTGTGTACGGCTGGCAACAAGGGGTTAAAAAAAAACGAAATACATACCCCACTTTTTTTTTTTTAAATGTGAAAAATTTTACACAGAGTAAATAGATACCTAACAGGTCACGTTTTAAAATTGCGCACGCTTGTGGAATGGTGACAAACTACAATACCTAAAAATCTCCATAGGCGACGCTTTAATCGCCTTGGAGTTAGAGGTGGTCTAGCACGAGAATTATTGCTCTCACTCGAACGTTTGCGGCGATACCTCACGTGTTGCAAATACTGTTTACGCACTTAAAAATGCGTTTGCTTCTATACGCGAGCATGGAGGGCGGGACGTGCTTTAATATTTTTTTCTTACTTTTTTTATTTATTTATTTATTGTCACACTGTCCCTTGAATTTTTCTCCTCTTTTGATCACCTTTATTCCAATTACAAGGAATGTAAACATGCCTTGTAATAGTAGGGATGACCAGGTCATCTTCATGGGAGAAATCTGGGGTCGAAAAAAGACCCCAAATCTCTTCTTTACCTTTAAAAACAAAAAAAAAAAAAACGTTTTTTGATCTTTTGCTTTAAAAAATAAATAAATAAATAAATCGTGTGTACGAGGCTTAAGAATGTTTTAATGAAAGTTTTTGTGCCGGTTTTCAGCTTTATTGACGCTTAATTGGCAGTTTCGATCAATTATATGAAATGGCAGTTAACAGTAACATTTCCTAGTGAGGGTCTTATACCCCAATATGAACCCGATGAAAACATAAAATAAAAAACGAAAATAAACCAATGAGTAAAAAAAAAATAAATAATAATCTCTGTCACATGTTGGGCTCCACTCTTCTTCTGTAGGCTGGTGGAAGTTCCTAAAATACCCGAGGAGCTCTGTGAAGACGAATGTGAAAGCAGCAATTTGTGTATATTCAGCAGCCACTAATGATCAGTTATCTGATCTGTGCAGGAAACGCGCCGAGCGGCTGTGAGAGAAAATCCTCAACCCACTTATGAGATGAAATACGTCCATCAGACCCAATTCAAAGCATTCCAATACATTAAAGAGGAAGCTCTACTCAAAGAAGATCGGCTGCTACTGCTGACCCTTCCTCTACAAAACGCGGCCTGTTAGTCGATTCTTTAGTTCCGGGGTCTTCAAACTACGACCCTCCAGTTCAGAAACTACAACTCCCATCATGCCTAGTCTTGTCTGTGAATGTCAGAGTTTTGCAATGGCTCATGGGACGTGTAGTCCGCAACAGCTGGAGGGCCGTAGTTTGAAGATTCCTGATGATCTGGCCGTACACCGATCGAAATTCATCCAGTTCAGTGTTGGCTTCATTATGTTCAGTCAGTTTTGCCTCTTGTCTACCAAAGTACGGTTATAAACAGCACGGTAGAGAAGTAGTCAAATCAAGCTCATGGATGCTGCTGCAGCTTGGTACCGGCATTAAAAAGGAGAAGTAGTGGAAAGCTTTTTTTGGCTGGACTTCCCCTGTGGATCACAGTTCGTTCTGCACTCCTGAGACCCATTTTCAGCCGACAACGGGCTGAAGCCGCTGAGGTCAGAGCCAGTCCAGGCTCAGGAAGGATCATGACCATATTGGTTGAGATCTGCCCACATGCCTGGGCTGACACCCGGCTCAGCCTCTCAGCGAGCCGCTGAGAGCCCGAGCCAGATACTCCTGCCCCCCTCCGAAGCCCAGCGCTACAGGGAGCGTAGGAAGGGGACAGAGCAGAGTCCCCAGCTCTCTGCGCATGGAGCTCTGAGAACTGAGCGATCAGCAGGATTTGATCACTCAGTTCTCAGCCTAAGACCCCTTTCACATTTTCCTTTTTAGCGGCGCTTTACCGCTGTTTAGGTGGCGCTTTTCAGGTGCTAGCAGGGCACTTTTAGCCCCAAAAGGTGGTGTTAAAAGCGCCCGTGTTGTGGTGCTTTGAAAGCGCTGCCCATCCATTTCAATGGGCAGGGCGTTTTGGGAGTGCTAAATACAGCGCTCCCAAACCGGCACAAAGATGCTGCTTGCAGGACCTTTCCTAGCGTCCCACAAGCGCACCGCCCCAATGTAAAAAGACACACTGAAATGAATGGAAAGCGGTTTTCAGGCGCTATTTAGAGCGCATTTCTAGCGCTAAAACCGCTTCAGTGTGAAAAGGGGTCTTAGAGCCGGCTGGGGACTGAAGCTGCATCCACCTAATTCTTAAAGTGGTTGTATACCCGCACATTACCAAAAAAAAAAAAAAAAAAACCCCTGCAAGGCAAAGGCATAATGAGCGAATATGCAGCGCATACTAGCTCATTATGAAATACTTCCCTCAGAGCGAAGACCCCGTATAGGAATCCAGTCCATGCCGAGGGAGCTGACATCTTGCCCTCAGCGTGTCTTCCGGATTCGCGGCTCCGGCACTGAGTGGCCGGAGCCATGACGACGTCACTCCCACACATGCACGTGGGAGTTTTCTTCCCGGCAAGGTCCGGCAGTGTCTGCATGCAAAGGGAACATCTCCTAAACCATACAGGTTTAGGAGATATTCATCTTACTACAGGTAATCCTTATTATAGGCTTACCTGTAGGTAAAAATGTCAAATTTGAGTATACAACCAAAAAAAAAAAAAAAAAAAAGTTCCTATACTTCTCTTTTAATTTAAAGGATAAGTTCCCCTTCAGAATAGGTTATATGTTGCACCCATATTTAGGGTGTAACATGTAACCTGTTCCAGCTCCCGCAGCATCTTCCCCCTGATCGCCCTTCTTCCCTGACAGTGGATGGGCGATCTTCCCCCGCACCCGCTGTCACTTTTTGAAGAGAGCGGCTGTGCGGGGCTCCGCCCACACAACCACGTCCATTCACTCAGTTTCCTGTGAATAGACAATCTACAGGGTACCCTGTGCCACTGCAGCAGACTTATAGTTTCAATGGGCTGCGAGGGCACCGATGAGCGCTCTCGTAGTCCACCGACATGTCCTCCAGCTTACAAACAGAAAGCCCTACAGGGGTACGGGCTGAAAGCCGGAGGACATGTCTGCCGGGAGTACACATTGCACCCGCCTTCTGCTGATCGCTAATGCAATGTTTTTCAGTATCCTGCTGGAAAATAAATAAAATGCACATTCGACACTGCGTCGCTTTAACCAGCAATTGCGCGGTGGTGCGACGTTGTACCCAAACAAAATTGACGTTCTTTTTTTCCCACAAATAGAGCTTTCTTTTGGTGGTATTTGATCGCCTCTGCGGTTTTCATTTTATTTTTAAAAACAATATTTTGTACTTTTTTGCTATAATAAATATCCCCTTTTTAAAAAAAAAAAAAAAGGAATTTTTTTCTCAGGTTTAGGCCGATATGTATTCTTCTACATATTTTTGGTAAAAAAATAAATAAAATCGCAATACGCGTATATTGGTTTGCGCAAAAGTTATAGTGTCTACAAAATAGGGGATAGATTGATAGATTTATGGCATTTTTTTTTTTTTTTACTAGTAATGGCGGTGAACTGCGATTTTTATCGTGACTGCGATATTATGGCGGACACATTGGACAATTATGACACATTTTTTAAACCATTGGCATTTATACAGCAATCAGTGCGATTAAAAATGCATTTACTGTAAAAATGTCACTGGCAGTGAAGGGGTTAACACTGAGGGGGGCGGTGAAGGGGTTAACCGTGTTCCCTGGGAGGTGATTCTAACTGAAGGGGGAGGGGACTAACTAGAGGAAGTGACGGATCGTGGTTCCTAGCTAATAGGAACACACAATCTGTCACTCCTGTCAGAATAGAACAGAGAAGTGTGTGTTTACACACGCTCGTCCCTGTTCTGTGTCTCCTGCTCGTGAACGCTTGTGGCCGGCGGTCATCGCGATTATCGGCCACGAGCATCAGTACCACCGCTGTGCATTAAGCGCGTGCTTGCTATCCGGACCTCGCAAGCCAACGTATAGCTACGTGGTTTCGCGCAGGGGAGCCAACCTGTCGCAGTATAACTGCGGCGGCTGGTCCGGGAGCGGTTAAGCAAAATATTTTATTTCCAAAAAAAATACCTTGGAGACCCAATGACGTCATCACGGGTCTTTGCTTCAACTTTGGATGGATGAACTTGGCAGGCTCTCTACAAATATCACGGCACACTGCCTTGCATTTTCTTTCAAGAGGGTTGTATAAACCTGTTGCCGACCAGCCGCCGTTGTTATACGGCAGCAAGTTGGCATGGCTGCACAAACCATCGTAGGTGTACGTCGGTCACTTAAAGCTGTGGCAGGGCGCACGCCCGCGGCATGACATCAGAGCCAATGCGCATAGCCAGCGGCCGCGATGTCCGCCGGCCACCTGCGATCACTCCACAGAGAGCCAGAACAGGGATCTGTCAATGTAAACAGACAGATCCCCGTTCTAACAGGGGAGGAGAGAGAGATCTGCTGTTCCTAGTGATCAGGAACAGCGATCTCTCTACTCCTCCAGTTAGTCCCCTCCCCCCACAGTTAGAAACACCTCCCAGGGAACACATTTAACCCCTTTATCTCCCCCTAGTGTTAACCCCTTCCTGCCAGTGACATTTATACAGTAATCAATGCATTTTTATAGCACTGATCGCTGTATAAATGTCAATGGTTCCAAAATAAGTGTCAAAAGTGACCGATCTGTTCGCCGCAATCCCGCTAAAAATCGCAGATCGCTGCCATTACTAGTAAAAAAATTATAATAGAAATGCCATAAATATATTCCATAGTTTGTAGACGCTTTACATTTGGCGTAAACCAATATACGCTCAGTGCGATTTTTTTTTCACCAAAAAATATGTAGAAGAATGGGCAGAGCAGAGAGCCGGTGGCCTACAGTCACCAGCTCTCTGTTCACAGAACTCTGAGCGATGAGTTATCACCCGATATTGATTGTTGCTTTGTTTTTGACGTTCCAATGATACCAGTCGTCACCCACCTTGTGCCAGCATGTTGAACTCCAAGAACAGTGCTATGTGGTAGAGTTCCATGGCCTCTTCCGCCCGGGTCATGTTGGGCTTTCCTGCTACCAGAGCCTGAACTTCGCTCAGGCTCCCGATTGATGGGCTACAGTGCAAGACGTAGGACAAGTCCACTACATCCGTGTACATGCAATGCAAAATGACCTTTGCATATTTTTTTGGTATTATGGATTCATCCAGAATGATTCTGGTCGGAGTCCTCAAAGTCCGATCAGTAATCTCCTCCCCAGTCCGTATTCGCCTTTGCAGCAAGTTGCGGAAGAACGGAGAACGCGCTGAGAGAACCGCCTTGTGCGCCCGGAGCTCCTCGTCCAGGCAGCCCTGAGCCCCGTACGCCTCCACCAACTCGGAGTCGGCGGAAAAGCTCAGCACCGCGTCGTAGTAGCACATGTAATCGAACAGTCCACGCATGTCAACGTCCAACGAGTTTGGTGTACCGAATTCCTCGCTGAGCTGGACGAGGATATCCACGTTCTGGAACCTGGAGTCCTCGATGCCAAACTCGCCCGTATACAGGTAGTGTAACAAGGCAGAGAACATCGGCATATCGATGCCGGCGGTGTTAATGTCCATGATGATTTCTGCCCCAAATTCCGGAGAGGACGAGAGCAGCTTCTTAAAAAATGGACACCTCGCTGCCAATATGGCACGGTGGACAGGAAAGCACGTTTCCTGGAATATTAAATCGACGTCCGTACAGTATTTGTACTCGTACAGGTCGGCCATGTCCTTCTGTAAGGTCCGGGTCTCTGGCCTGGCCAGGTTGGCCTGTAAGGAGAGCTCTTTTAAGGCTGCCGTTCCCTCATATTCCTCCACAAGCGCGTTGACGTCTCGGACGTCCCACCCGGAGAGCAGCTCCCGCATCTGCTTGGCATGGTCCGCCGAGCGACTCGTCTTCCGACGCTTGATGAATTTCTTCTTGAGGGTGGCCAGGCCGGAGGTTTTCTTTTTCTTGTCTTGGGGTTTCTCAATACCATGTTCCAGACTGTAGAGCTTCGATTCGTAGCCATAGCCTTGCTGGGTGTAGGAGGATGTACCTGGGGGAAGAAACAAACAAGCTATTATATCTTCAAAGTGTGGAAGATTCCAACACACACAACTACACATATCATAGGAAAAACACATGAATGTGAGCGATATATGTTGCTGCCACCCTGAGTGGGTCACAATATGGGAAAATCTCCCCCAATAGGGTTTTTCCGCAGCAAAATTCTAGTCATTGAATTTGTTTAAAAGATTTTATTGGAATTATAACAAGACAAACACACATAAAAGTTTAAAATATGAGCTCCAGTCAGAGATATGTGTAAACATTCAATTTTACAATATTGTAATCATACAATAGATATCAATATTTAAAATGCAAATTCCAAACGCGTTTCGACATGCGTGGTCAAAGTCTTCCTCAGGGGATTAATTTGCTGTCAAAGAATGTACAATCAGTTATATATATTAACAGTGTAAATTTTCACACAATTACACATTTTTTATTACAAGTTAAAGCGGAACTTCAGTCATTTTTTCATCTTTCCTTCTATTAAATCTTCTGCCCTTGTTGTTGTTTTAACTTTGGATAGTAAAACATTTTTTTTCTGCCAGTAAATCCCTTATACAGCCCACTTCCTGTTTCCTTTTTGGTCATTAGCCTAGGCTTACGACATCATACACAGCTCTCTCTCTCCTGAGAGTTTTCCTGGAAGGGAGGGGGGATGAGTCATAAGAGGGCCAATGAGGGCTGCAAGGCTGGATGTGTGCCTCTGTGTGTCTGTAAATCCAGGAAGTGAACAGGCAGCAGCTTCAGCTGCCCACAGTTAAAATGGCTGCAGCCAAACTCAGTGGAGGGAGATTTCTGCAGCATATTTAGCAAGTACAGAATCACAGTATATATAAAATAATATGCAAAGTGGTTGGAGGGAAGCTTCAGAATGGCAAAGATGTTTTTATTACCAATAATGTGAGCAGACTGCAGTTCCTCTTTAAATGAGAAGTAGGGCCAAAGTTCTTCCAGCCTTACTTCTCCTGAGAGTCACAGGACTACACTTCGTTGTGCACTCCTGTGACCAGTTCTCAGCCGACAGCGGGGTAAAGTCCACTGTTGGCTGAGGTTACTCAGGCTCTGAATCGATCCGAGGCACTTTTTAAAAGTCAATAATAATATCCCATAGTTTGTAGACGCTATAACTGATAGGCTGCATTGAGGAGGCTGCACTGAGGGTCACTGATAGGCTGCATTGAGGAGGCTGCACTGAGGGTCACTGATAGGCTGCATTGAGGAGGCTGCACTGAGGGTCACTGATAGGCTGCATTGAGGAGGCTGCACTGAGGGTCACTGATAGGCTGCATTGCGGAGGCTGCACTGAGGGTCACTGATAGGCTGCATTGAGGAGGCTGCACTGAGGGTCACCGATAAGCTGCACTGAGGGTCACTGATAGGCAGCACTGCGGAGAGTGCACTGATGGTCACTATTAGGCAGCTCTGATCAATGCTGATGTCCCCTTTCACACTAGCTGGTTACCGACTTTCTCTTCTGCTCATGCAGTGACAGCGTGAGGAAAGGAATGCCGATAACTGGCTTGTGTTTACATCGTGATCAGCTGTGATTTGATAAAGCTGATCACCCGGTAAAGAGCCGCTGTGATTGGCTCTTTACCCCGATCTGTGATCAACTGTGTCTAGAAGACAGCGATCACCGAGCATGCCGTCCACGCACAGCAGCAGGTGCGCCGATCACGGGAAAACATCATATGACGCATTCCCAGCACTGGCCGACCGCACTGTAGACATGATTTTGCAATAACGCGGTCGGTAAGTGGTTAATAGTCGAGTTCTGGGTTTCATTTCACTTTGGTATATTTGGGCCAAGTTGGTCCTAATGAACTATTTCCATTGCAGAACAATGTGGCCGCTGTGTGTGCGCTACAACAACACGGTAGTAGCATTAGCTACATACAGTAAGCAGAGATGTGTTCAAAAGTAGGAATTGTGACGTCATCCGCCTCTCCACCTTGGCCAATCAGAGGAAGCCTTGCCCTGAATGGCAGACACACATTCAGCTCTAATATAGTCAGCAGGGCCGAGTGACAGCAATGGGACAGCCTGCAGAGGATCGGTGCACCTCTGTGCAGGTAAACATGGCCGCCACACAGAACACGGATGTGAACGAGGCCGATATTTCCCGGGTGTGTGACGGGTTTCTCTGATAGGCTGTATGACCTCTTTAATAAGCCCAGGAAATCCGGGAGAGAGAAGTATTCAGAGCAGTTCACATGAGACTCTTCATCCGCCTCTGTAAACATTTCTGAAATTTCTAGTGTTGGCACGAGCCGGACGATCGCTCTACACAGAAGGCATTTATTCTTCTCAGGGCAACCCCCAAATACCACCGCTGGATTTCACAGAGAATAAGCCGGGGCTTGAGAGAGAGAGAGAGAGAGAGAGAGAGAGAGAGAGAGAGAGAGAGAGAGAGAGAGAGAGAGAGAGAGAGAGAGAGAGAGATTACCTATAAAGGTTTGCTGCGTCTGTGCGTTTCCCCCGACCCTTGGGGAACTGGAATGCGGGTAGCTCGATGCATTCACACCCATGTCGTCAGTCACTCAGACATTCCGCCTGACCGCTGTCCAAAGTACGAGGCCACATCGCCGCATGATTCCCAATGCCAGGTTCTCCCAGAAGACGCGTATCCATGTCTGAAAACAGAGAAAAATGATTGAGATTGAGGGTTACATCTGTTCAGGAAGTACAAAAAAATACCTGTTGATCCCGCCTGAAACCTAGTGAGCCGATTAACTTCCTGTCCTCCCTGCCTGTGCTGCACTCTTATCAGTGGAATTATTCTCAGCTCTCAATACAGCACCCTTCTTTTTCATAACATTGGGGAAAGTGTTCTGTAGTCCTGGCTAAAGAGAAAATGCCCCTTCACTATATACAGTAAGGTGAGCCTGTGTTGTCACCCTGGGACAGGATGTGGGCTGACAGCAGGCGAAATTAAAGTCCATGTTACCCCAGACGTACAGGACACTGCAGACAAATAGCATGCTTGGTTTGGGTAGCTTGCTCAGCCACCACGCCCCCTGACCGATCGCTGCCCGCCTCTGGCGCACGCCCCCTGACCGATCGCTGCCCGCCTCTGGCGCACGCCCCCTGACCGATCGCTGCCCGCCTCTGGCGCACGCCCCCTGACCGATCGCTGCCCGCCTCTGGCGCACGCCCCTGACCGATCACTGCCCGCCTCTGGCGCACGCCCCCTGACCGATCACTGCCCGCCTCTGGCGCACGCCCCCTGACCGATCACTGCCCGCCTCTGGCGCACGCCCCCTGACCGATCACTGCCCGCCTCTGGCGCACGCCCCCTGACCGATCACTGCCCGCCTCTGGCGCACGCCCCCTGACCGATCACTGCCCGCCTCTGACGCACGCCCCCTGACCGATCACTGCCCGCCTCTGGCGCACGCCCCCTGACCGATCACTGCCCGCCTCTGGCGCACGCCCCCTGACCGCCTCTGGCGCACGCCCCCTGACCGATCACTGCCCGCCTCTGGCGCACGCCCCCTGACCGATCACTGCCCGCCTCTGGCGCACGCCCCCTGACCGATCACTGCCCGCCTCTGGCGCAAGCCCCCTGACCGATCACTGCCCGCCTCTGGCGCAAGCCCCCTGACCGATCACTGCCCGCCTCTGGCGCAAGCCCCCTCCCGATCACTGCCCGCCTCCGGCGCTCGTCCCCTCCCTAATACAAGCTCTGTGTGTGCCTTCACAGCATCCTGTAATCCTGCACCCCCCCAATCAGGAAGAAGAGATGCATGGCCACGACTGAACTTGTTACCCTTGTAAAAAAAAAAAAAAAAAAAAAAAAAAAAGGGGGGGGGGGGGGGGGGGCAAGATAATTTCTGAAAAGGAGTAGAAGCGGTTATGGTGACGGCATAGTAATAACTGTGTTAGAAAGTATCTATAACATTGTATGTTCACTACTACAATAAATCAAGAAAAAGACTAGATGATGCTGGATGTCATCCACTCGGGAAATGGGGCGGGGCTCTATCTGACTTGCTGCAGCTTCTAATGCACATGGTGAGAAGCTCACAGTGTGCAGTGAAATCAGAGGAAGCCGTTTCAGTCCAGGAGAGGAACCGGTACACCTAAAGGGAGGGCGGAGGGAGAAGTTAGCATGGTAAAACTATAATATTATTTTAGTAAATGGGTTTGGATCTGTTTGAATGAAAATGAAGTTTTCCTTTAAGGGAGGTGGCACAGCCTTCTACTAATATTAGAAAGGAATGTGAACGGTTGCCATCTGTATTATGAAGTCTCATTAATGAGCTCAGTCTGGGGAGTGGCCCGGCCCTCACCCACAACAACAACATCTAAACATAAAACTTCCTATGTGAGCACACAATCAGATAATGATCTCTGTTTCTGTGTACGATCGATTCTCAGCACATTGTGACTCCATGGTTCTAAACAAAAAGGAGGAAAAAAAAAAAAAATCTTTGGATACAATGTATTCAATCCCTGCTAATAAATGTGATGTAAAGGGAGGTGAGCCGCGGTGTGAGAACTTCTCTGAAGCTCCAACTGCAGGGAAGGAGGTAGAAGAAGTGCGAACCGGTTATATTTAGTCACTGCAACAGCTTCTTACTTTATATATCCGGCTTTTCCAAGATAAACAGAATTCTCATGTAAACAAAGTCTAAACAACCCCTCCCCCCACCCAGCAGTCTTTGTACATGCTTAGTTAGAGATTTCTGTGGTTAACCAGCTCCCGACTGGCCTATAAAAACAAAAAGACGGCCGGGTCTTTCGTTATTAGAGGTGGACGTTGTGACGGAATCCGGACACCCCGACTGGGTATCTCCGCCAAGACGTTGCTTCCAAAACTCTGGAATACGAGATCAGTGAGTCTGACTATAGTTACCCCAAGAATTGGAATAAACCAGAACTGTTTATTTGAAGAATACCGTCTTTTCTACACTTGAGAAGGAGGTTCCCCCTCCTGATCATATTACCACAACAATACAAATTATAACCAGAAACATAAATTAATATGAGCCAATTAAAGTGGTTGTAAACCCTTTTAGGTGACTTTTACCTATAGGTAGTGGAAATATCTCCTAAATGTATTGTAGTGCGCCAATGTCATCATCGGCGCATGCGCTGTGAAGAAACGGACTGTGCCGTTTCTTCCCCCAGCAAGTGCCGTGACTGACAACATGCGCTGGAATAACGTCACGCGGCTCCGGCCAGTCACAGAGCCGGAGTCCGCGGCCCCGGAAGGAAGAGGGGCGAAGATGGACGCGGCCTGCACAGGGGAAAGCTCGGGCTTCGTTTGCAGGTAAAATGTCATTATGCTTTTAATTTGCAGGCCTTGCAGGGAGCAAAAGAGGAAGTAAATCCATTAGGGTGTACTTCCTCTTTAACTAATCATTTAACCAGCCTAGGTTAACCTTTTAGGTCAGACTTGCCGTCTCCTAGCTCAGAAGACACAATACACATTATCATAAGTATAAACACAGAACACCTTCATACAATAGCAGGAGCCCCTAGTAGCAGACGGACCGGCTCCTACATTGAAGATCATGAAATCCATATCTAAGCAATGCTTTGATTAATCAGGGATTGCAGGTGGCATGGCAACAGTCTACAAAACTCTTACAATAATTCCAATGTATCAGAATGATAAAACATTGTATCAGATATCTTGAGGGATATTGTTGACAAATATTACTGTTCCATTTTACAGAATCCAAACCACGTTCTCAGTGTCCATTAAATAGCGGCCCATCATTTTCTCAGTCACCCTGTGCCCCTAATAGACACAAGGTGACAAAGACATAGGAGCTGCATGGGGAGCTGAAACAAGGGTTTCCCAACCTCTCCAAGGGATTCTGGATTCCACAGGCCCCCCGCCCAAAGTGAGTCCCGTCACAGACATTACGACATCCACCCAGATCGGGCACACTGCGGCACAATCTGTCACCGGCTGTGTCCATCAGACGCAGCCGAAGACTGATCACTGTACCGGCTCGCTGCCAGTACAATGTGACCGCTGTGACCAATCATTCAATGGATGATTCATTCAGTTTGTTTTGATTAGCTGTGATTGGCCAGAGCTAATCACACGGCACAGATGGGCTATGTCTGTACCATGTGATCACACTGACCAATCACAGCAGGTCACATGACGGTTGTAAACAATGGATGACTTCCTTTCATGCCATCCATTGCATTCAATTGTGTTGCTAGCTGTGATTGTGCCATGTGATCACACTGACCAGACAGGCCATTCATAGCCCATCTGTGCCATGTGATTAGATCTGACCAATCACAGCTAATCAAAATAAACTAAAATTAATCAGTTTTATTCAGTAAAATTATTGTTTATAGCAATAAAATTTACTGCTATAAGCAATCAATGTATAAAAAACAAAAACAAACCTGATCACTTTCCCAGAGTAGTACAGTGTTGCCATAGTAACATATTGATCAGGTCTGTGAAAAATAAATAAATCTTAAAAATAAAATACAAATAAAATAAATTTGAAAAAAAAAAAATGTTTTTTTTTTTTTTTGTACTGTCACCAGTCTGTCCCTGATCACCATCACACCAGTTACACGACGACACACTTATAGGCTGCCCCGATTACCAGTGTGATCAATGTCCTTACAGCCTTGCTGGTTATCGACTCTCCTTTCCTCACACAGACAAAGCGTGGGGGGGAAAAGGACTGCCGATAACCGGCAAATCTGTTCACATGTGATCAGCTGTGATTGGACACAGCTGATCAAACCGTAAAGGGCCACAGTGATTGGCCCTTTACCCCGATCTGTGATCAGCTATGTCCGAAGAACACAGCGGCCTCCGAGCCCGCCCGATGCAACGCTGCAGGAGGCACGCAGGGGGTGGGATTCTGAGAGGATGTCTATTGATGCGCCGCGCCCCCCCCCCCCCCCCCCCCCAGAACTGGAAGACCGTGCTGTAGCCGTCATTTAGCTACTGGTTAGATAAAAAGACTGAAGTTCCTCTTTGATCAAAGAGAACAAAGACAATAAAATTCTACATCACATCCAAAGTCCAAAGGAATATGAGCCAACTTAAATTTGTTTTAACAGAATACAATAAGCCGCAGGGAACATGGATTGGGATTTTATGTGATATATCCGATCTCTCTCTGTATCTAGGAGAGATCGAGATCTCTCTCTGTATCTAGGAGAGATCGAGATCTCTCTCTGTATCTAGGAGAGATCGAGATCTCTCTCTGTATCTAGGAGAGATCGAGATCTCTCTCTGTATCTAGGAGAGATCGAGATCTCTCTCTGTATCTAGGAGAGATCGAGATCTCTCTCTGTATCTAGGAGAGATCGAGATCTCTCTCTCTCTCTCTCTCTCTCCCTCTCCCTCCCTCTCTCTCCCTCTCTTATATATATACTACATTACAAAAAAATTTTTATAACGGTTACAAAGATCCCCAGAGTTGAGATGTAGTTGTTCAGTTTCTTAGTTTCTTATTATGGACATGCGGATGGACGATTTTGAAACTTTCTATCCCAGAAGCGTTTCATTAACGTTTTGCAGCTAAATTTTTACATTAAGATTTTTGCTTTCTTTTTTTTTTCTAAATAACGTTTTGTGCCTTTGATCATTTTTATTTGTATATTGTCTCTTGAATTAGTTACCGGCCAACCATGAATTTTCCCTTTTGCTGGGGCACCAGCTTAGCATATTCTGTAAGGCAATATGTCCAACTACTACCCCCTCCCTCCCCTAAACTTTTTTTTTTTCCCTTTTTGTTATACCAACTACCTGAAGCCATGTTCCTGGGGTCCTTCTTTGGATGTCCACATCGCTGCCTGTTTTATGTGGACACCTCCTAATGGTGGAGACAACCCTTACAGCAGAGGGTTCTCTCTCACTGTTTCCCAGAGGTAGAAGTCATTGGGTGGTGAGGAGACCAGTGCCCACCAAGGAGGGAGAAATGTCCAATCCTCAGCAGGAGAAATAAGCTCGGCTCAAAGAGGAAACTGATTGTGATCCATTATTACAGTGCAGGATGGCTCAGGAACAGTTCTGGAAGCAAGGTTGAGGAATTTCAGGTTTGCCCGGAGTTGGGCTTTAAAATAGAATAGAAGTTTACAGCCGGGATGAGGCTACAAATTGTGCGGTAATTAGACACAGGACTCATTCTGGGATTATTACATCCGCTTCACAACAAGAAACCAGCAATGGAACTTTCCAATACATCCCAAATCCACAAATATGTGCTACACGGCTCCGCTGACATAATGTGCGGTCTATACGGGGGGAGAGACTCCGCATATATAAATACATACATAAATACTAGAGAAACCCTCCACTGTCATAACCGTCCAACTTTTATCCGAGGACAATGGAAGGGTGTAGATATATATATATATATATATATATATATACATATACACACACACACACACACACACACACACACACACACGCACACACGCACACACACGCACAAACAGTAGCTCACAAAAGTAAGTACCCCCCTTAGTCACATTTGTGTAAATCTTCTCTTCTATCTTTTCATGTGACAACACTGAAGAAATGACACTTGTCTACAATGTAAAGTAGTGAGTGTACAGCTTGTATAACAGTGTAAATTTGCTGTCCCCTCAAAATAACTCAACACACAGCCATTAATGTCTAAACCGCTGGCAACAAAAGTCAGTACACCCCTAAGTGAAAATCTCCAAATTGGGCCCAAAGTGTCAATATTTTGTGTGGCCGCCATTATTTTCCAGCACTGCCTTAACCCTCTTGGGCATGGAGGTCACCAGAGCTTCACAGGTTGTCACTGGAGTCCTCTTCCCCTCCTCCATGATGACATCACAGAGCTGGTGGATGTTAGAGACCTTGCGCTCCTCCACCTTCTGTTTGAGGATGTCCCACAGATGATCAATAGGGTTTAGGTCTGGAGACATGCTTGGCCAGTCCATCACCTTTACCCTCAGCTTCTTTAGCAAGGCAGTGGTGGTCTTGGAGGTGTGTTTGGGGTCGTTATGTTGGAATACTGCCCTGCGGTCCAGTCTCTGAAGGGATCGAGTGTCCTGTTTCTGGGTATTGATTGCCTACTGCTTTCACGGACCAGGCTGACATTACTATAACAAGTCTCTTCTGTATTAAACCCTGCCATAAAGTTCCACTTTAAGTATGCCCATGTAGAAGAGGCCGAATACTTAAATACGATTAATTTAATAAAATTAAATAATTGTATTTCCTTTAATAAATAAATAAGCCCAGTAGAGGGACGCTCTCCCTCACACACTGAACACGAGGGGTATCGGCCTCTACTTTTCATTGTGTCTAAATTTCCAGTTCCCGGTCCTTATCTTTCCCAAGCGAAGGCCGGAACACAGAAAGAATGGGTTTAGAACTACTGAGGATGCATCAAGAAGGGCGCTCCATTACTATTTGTTTAGATCTCAGTTGCATTTATTCTTTGAATCCAAACAGAAAACAGACATGTTGGAGCGCTCCCCGCACGCAGCAGATCTCAGTGTGCTGGTTGGAGATCACGTAGCACGCCACTGGAACATGTTTAAAAGTAACAGAGCCGAGCCTTTCCAAGAAGCACAGCCTTATGTTTTCAGTTACTGGAAATGCACGGCAGCCTGAGCAGCTTCACCCAACATAATAGGACAGGCACACTATAATCAGAAGCGTGAACTTTTAACCCTTGACTAGCTCAACCAAACTACCCAAGATACCTGAAACAGGATTATTTATTAGGCGCAGGGTCAGCAATGCTCGGCCTGCACATCCACTGGGCGCAGGGTCAGCAATGCTCGGCCTGCACATCCACTGGGCGCAGGGTCAGCAATGCTCGGCCTGGACATCCACTGGGCGCAGGGTCAGCAATGCTCGGCCTGGACATCCACTGGGCGCAGGGTCAGCAATGCTCGGCCTGGACATCCACTGGGCGCAGGGTCAGCAATGCTCGGCCTGGACATCCACTGGGCGCAGGGTCAGCAATGCTCGGCCTGGACATCCACTGGGCGCAGGGTCAGCAATGCTCGGCCTGGACATCCACTGGGCGCAGGGTCAGCAATGCTCGGCCTGGACATCCACTGGGCGCAGGGTCAGCAATGCTCGGCCTGGACATCCACTGGGCGCAGGGTCAGCAATGCTCGGCCTGGACATCCACTGGGCGCAGGGTCAGCAATGCTCGGCCTGGACATCCACTGGGCGCAGGGTCAGCAATGCTCGGCCTGGACATCCACTGGGCGCAGGGTCAGCAATGCTCGGCCTGGACATCCACTGGGCGCAGGGTCAGCAATGCTCGGCCTGGACATCCACTGGGCGCAGGGTCAGCAATGCTCGGCCTGGACATCCACTGGGCGCAGGGTCAGCAATGCTCGGCCTGGACATCCACTGGGCGCAGGGTCAGCAATGCTCGGCCTGGACATCCACTGGGCGCAGGGTCAGCAATGCTCGGCCTGGACATTCACTGGGCGCAGGGTCAGCAATGCTCGGCCTGGACATCCACTGGGCGCAGGGTCAGCAATGCTCGGCCTGGACATCCACTGGGCGCAGGGTCAGCAATGCTCGGCCTGGACATCCACTGGGCGCAGGGTCAGCAATGCTCGGCCTGGACATCCACTGGGCGCAGGGTCAGCAATGCTCGGCCTGGACATGCACTGGGCGCAGGGTCAGCAATGCTCGGCCTGGACATCCACTGGGCGCAGGGTCAGCAATGCTCGGCCTGGACATCCACTGGGCGCAGGGTCAGCAATGCTCGGCCTGGACATCCACTGGGCGCAGGGTCAGCAATGCTCGGCCTGGACATCCACTGGGCGCAGGGTCAGCAATGCTCGGCCTGGACATCCACTGGGCGCAGGGTCAGCAATGCTCGGCCTGGACATCCACTGGGCGCAGGGTCAGCAATGCTCGGCCTGCACATCCACTGGGCGCAGGGTCAGCAATGCTCGGGCCTGGACATCCACTGGGCGCAGGGTCAGCAATGCTCGGGCCGGGACATCCACTGGGCGCAGGGTCAGCAATGCTCGGGCCGGGACATCCACTGGGCACAGGGTCAGCAATGCTCGGCCTGGGCATCCACTGGGCGCAGGGTCAGCAATGCTCGGCCTGGGCATCCACTGAGCGCAGGGTCAGCAATGCTCGGCCTGGGCATCCACTGGGCGCAGGGTCAGCAATGCTCGGCCTGGACATCCACTGGGCGCAGGGTCAGCAATGCTCGGCCTGGACATCCACTGGGCGCAGGGTCAGCAATGCTCGGCCTGGACATCCACTGGGCGCAGGGTCAGCAATGCTCGGGCCTGGACATCCACTGGGCGCAGGGTCAGCAATGCTCGGGCCGGGACATCCACTGGGCGCAGGGTCAGCGATGCTCGGCCTGGACATCCACTGGGCGCAGGGTCAGCAATGCTCGGGCCTGGACATCCACTGGGCGCAGGGTCAGCAATGCTCGGCCTGGACATCCACTGGGCGCAGGGTCAGCAATGCTCGGGCCTGGACATCCACTGGGCGCAGGGTCAGCAATGCTCGGGCCGGGACATCCACTGGGCGCAGGGTCAGCGATGCTCGGCCTGGACATCCATTGGGCGCAGGGTCAGCGATGCTCGGCCTGGACATCCACTGGGCGCAGGGTCAGCGATGCTCGGCCTGGACATCCACTGGGCGCAGGGTCAGCGATGCTCGGCCTGGACATCCACTGGGCGCAGGGTCAGCAATGCTCGGCCCGTTCACCAGTAGTAGTCAGTTATCTCCTATGTCCATGGTCTCACTGACACCAACAATGGAGCACAATTCTTCACAAGGACACTAACAATTGGGCCGAATTACACAAATGATAGAGCACAATTCCTCCCACTGACACCAACGATGGGGCCTAATTACACCAACAATGGGATACACTTCCAATGACACCAACAATTGGGCCCAATGACCACAATGATGGGGCACAATTTCTCACTCTGACACCAAAGATGGGGCATTGTTTTTTTACCACTGACATCAGGACCTTTTCTACTCGCCCTGGCCACAGTCCGGCCCCTCCAAAGTGTGAAGGACAGTAAACTGGCCCCTTGGTTTAGAACGTTTGGAGACCCCGGTCTTATGTCATGGGGTAGCACATTGGACTCAGAATCTCACTTTGGCTCCTTGGCTCCCCAGAGCTGCCATTATGACCCAGGCTTCATTACCTTGGGAGTCACCGAGGTATTAAAGCCATTTTTACGAAGGCAGCCTTGGAACAGACACCTTTAATAGCACATGGAGAGTTGGGGGCTGCAGAGAGAGATTTTCACCAAAAGAAATCAGCAGAAGAAACGCCTCCTATGTCCCTTGTGCCGATTTTGGCAGCATTTAGGCTTCAGTCCAGCCACAGGAACACAAATTTGGTCATATTGTGCAACAGATGGAAACCAGACAATCTGCTTTTCACATTTATTGATGACTCTAAGCACAGTCACAGCGGATAAAAGCCAGTCTTTAAAACTGACGCGTTTCATTAGTACATTGCTGAGTCAGGACTGTCACACTTAGTGATTCTGTCAGTAACTTGCTGGACGCGTCCCCCTCACTGGAGTTGTCACCCCCCCCATAGACAATAGCACTGCGAGCAAAATCCGGGGACTGTGACCCGTCCAGACATGACAATCATTGAATGAGAGGAAATGTGACAGTAAACCTTCATTAACAGAGATGAAGGGAAAAAAAAAAAAAGAGAACATTCCATCTCCAGCACACGGTCATTAGAGCCTCCATTTACCAAACTCAATTAGAGTCCCGAAAAAAGTCTGTTCAGTGTCTGCCGGCCTGGTGTTCATCTTGTGTTCATCTTGTGTTCATTTGCATCTGAGAACCGTGAAAAGCAGAATTTCATGTAGAGACAAGCGAGGAGCTAATGAACCAGTCATGCAGAAAATAGAACTGTCTGCTCACGAGAGACAGAAGTATGTGAACCCCAAAGAGGACTACCGCAAACAAGCTACCGGGGACAGAAGTATGTGAACCCCAGACAGGACTACCGCAAACCCTCTACCGGGGACAGAAGTATGTGAACCTCGGGCAGGACTACCGCAAACCCGCTACCGGGGACAGAAGTATGTGAACCTCGGGCAGGACTACCGCAAACCCGCTACCGGGGACAGAAGTATGTGAACCTCGGGCAGGACTATCGCAAACCCTCTACCGGGGACAGAAGTATGTGAACCCCAGACAGGACTACCGCAAACCCTCTACCGGGGACAGAAGTATGTGAACCCCAGACAGGACTACCGCAAACCCGCTACCGGGGACAGAAGTATGTGAACCCAGACAGGACTACCGCAAACGCTCTACCGGGGACAGAAGTATGTGAACCCCAGACAGGACTACCACAAACGCTCTACCGGGGACAGAAGTATGTGAACCCCAGACAGGACTACCACAAACCCTCTACCGGGGACAGAAGTATGTGAACCCCAGACAGGACTACCGCAAACCCTCTACCGGGGACAGAAGTATGTGAACCCCAGACAGGACTACCGCAAACCCTCTACCGGGGACAGAAGTATGTGAACCCCAGACAGGACTACCGCAAACCCTCTACCGGGGACAGAAGTATGTGAACCCCAGACAGGACTACCGCAAACCCTCTACCGGGGACAGAAGTATGTGAACCCCAGACAGGACTACCGCAAACCCTCTACCGGGGACAGAAGTATGTGAACCTCGGGCAGGACTACCGCAAACCCGCTACCGGGGACAGAAGTATGTGAACCTCGGGCAGGACTACCGCAAACCCGCTACCGGGGACAGAAGTATGTGAACCTCGGGCAGGACTATCGCAAACCCTCTACCGGGGACAGAAGTATGTGAACCCCAGACAGGACTACCGCAAACCCTCTACCGGGGACAGAAGTATGTGAACCCCAGACAGGACTACCGCAAACCCGCTACCGGGGACAGAAGTATGTGAACCCAGACAGGACTACCGCAAACGCTCTACCGGGGACAGAAGTATGTGAACCCCAGACAGGACTACCACAAACCCTCTACCGGGGACAGAAGTATGTGAACCCCAGACAGGACTACCGCAAACCCTCTACCGGGGACAGAAGTATGTGAACCCCAGACAGGACTACCGCAAACCCTCTACCGGGGACAGAAGTATGTGAACCCCAGACAGGACTACCGCAAACCCTCTACCGGGGACAGAAGTATGTGAACCCCAGACAGGACTACCGCAAACCCTCTACCGGGGACAGAAGTATGTGAACCCCAGACAGGACTACCGCAAACCCTCTACCGGGGACAGAAGTATGTGAACCCCAGAGAGGACTACCACAAACCCTCTACCGGGGACAGAAGTATGTGAACCCCAGACAGGACTACCGCAAACCCTCTACCGGGGACAGAAGTATGTGAACCTCGGGCAGGACTACCGCAAACCCTCTACCGGGGACAGAAGTATGTGAACCTCGGGCAGGACTACCGCAAACCCTCTACCGGGGACAGAAGTATGTGAACCCCAGACAGGACTACCGCAAACTCGCTACCGGGGACAGAAGTATGTGAACCCCAAAGAGGACTACCGCAAACCCGCTACCGGTGACAGAAGTATGTGAACCCCAGACAGGACTACCGCAAACTCGCTACCGGGGACAGAAGTATGTGAACCCCAAAGAGGACTACCGCAAACCCGCTACCGGGGACAGAAGTATGTGAACCCCAGACAGGACTACCACAAACCCGCTACCGGGGACAGAAGTATGTGAACCTCGGGCAGGACTACCGCAAACCCTCTACCGGGGACAGAAGTATGTGAACCCCAGACAGGACTACCACAAACCCGCTACCGGGGACAGAAGTATGTGAACCCCAGACAGGACTACTGCAAACCCGCTACCGGGGACAGAAGTATGTGAACCCCAGACAGGACTACTGCAAACCCGCTACCGGGGACAGAAGTATGTGAACCTCGGGCAGGACTACCGCAAACCCTCTACCGGGGACAGAAGTATGTGAACCCCAGACAGGACTACCACAAACCCGCTACCGGGGACAGAAGTATGTGAACCCCAGACAGGACTACCGCAAACCCTCTACCGGGGACAGAAGTATGTGAACCCCAGACAGGACTACCGCAAACCCTCTACCGGGGACAGAAGTATGTGAACCCCAGACAGGACTACCGCAAACCCTCTACCGGGGACAGAAGTATGTGAACCTCGGGCAGGACTACCGCAAACCCTCTACCGGGGACAGAAGTATGTGAACCTCGGGCAGGACTACCGCAAACCCTCTACCGGGGACAGAAGTATGTGAACCCCAGACAGGACTACCGCAAACCCGCTACCGGGGACAGAAGTATGTGAACCCCAGACAGGACTACCGCAAACCCGCTACCGGGGACAGAAGTATGTGAACCCCAGACAGGACTACCGCAAACCCTCTACCGGGGACAGAAGTATGTGAACCCCAGACAGGACTACCGCAAACCCTCTACCGGGGACTGAAGTATGTGAACCTCGGGCAGGACTACCGCAAACCCTCTACCGGGGACAGAAGTATGTGAACCTCGGGCAGGACTACCGCAAACCCGCTACCGGGGACAGAAGTATGTGAACCCCAGACAGGACTACCGCAAACCCGCTACCGGGGACAGAAGTATGTGAACCCAGACAGGACTACCACAAACCCTCTACCGGGGACAGAAGTATGTGAACCCCAGACAGGACTACCGCAAACCCGCTACCGGGGACAGAAGTATGTGAACCCCAGACAGGACTACCGCAAACCCTCTACCGGGGACAGAAGTATGTGAACCTCGGGCAGGACTACCGCAAACCCGCTACCGGGGACAGAAGTATGTGAACCCAGACAGGACTACCGCAAACCCTCTACCGGGGACAGAAGTATGTGAACCTCGGGCAGGACTACCGCAAACCCTCTACCGGGGACAGAAGTATGTGAACCCCAGACAGGACTACCACAAACCCGCTACCGGGGACAGAAGTATGTGAACCCCAGACAGGACTACCACAAGCCCTCTGCGGGGACAGAAGTATGTGAACCCAGACAGGACTACCACAAACCCGCTACCGGGGACAGAAGTATGTGAACCTCAGACAGGACTACCGCAAACCCTCTACCGGGGACAGAAGTATGTGAACCTCAGACAGGACTACCGCAAACCCTCTACCGGGGACAGAAGTATGTGAACCTCAGACAGGACTACCGCAAACCCTCTACCGGGGACAGAAGTATGTGAACCTCAGACAGGACTACCGCAAACCCTCTACCGGGGACAGAAGTATGTGAACCCAGACAGGACTACTGCAAACCCGATACTGGGGACACTGAGGGATCAGCAATTCAGCAAGACAATCATTCACATCTCCTATATTATAGAATTCTTCCTATAAATAGAAGTATAGAGCGGGGCTTGACAAAACACACAGCTCCCAACTGTCCCGGATTTGGAACAATGTACCTCTGTCCCTTCTTCCTCCTCATCATTTGTCCCTCATTTTGGTCTGATTTATATAGTTGTATATAAAACTCACTTTTTTATCTTTCAAGAAGTGTTACCCAGTGCTAAACCTTTCATCCAATTTCTAAACTGCTACATTTGTAACTTTCAAAAGCCAATATAAAAGGAATATTAGTGTTAAAAAAAAACAAACACACTTAATGGTTTAACTAATCATTTTTTGTAAAATTCTCCTTTAGGAGGGGCGTGGCAGGGGGTGTGTCCTATGCCTACCTACTTTTGCTAATAGGTGTCCCTCATTCCCATCTCAAATAGTTGGGAGTTGTGCAAATTTGCTTTGAATCTAAAAAAAGTTAGGAGCCAGTTTTTTGTTTTTTTTAAGCTTAGGGGTGGAACATGTAACATGTTCCGGAAGGTGAACTTATCCTCTAACCCTTTTGTTTTTGCAGGTTTAAAAAAAAAAAAAAAAAAAAAAAAAAAAAAAATCACCATATATTTTCTGAAAGCTGACACCCCCCTAGAGCAGGGGTCTCAAACTGGCGGCCCTCCAGCGGTTGCGAAACTACAAGTCCCATGAAGCATTGCAAGGCTGACAGTTACAAGTATGACTCCCACAGGCAGAGGCATGATGGGACTTGTAGTTCCGCAACAGCTGGAGGGCCACTAGTTTGAGACCCCTGCCCTAGAGCGTAAAAAAGTGGTAGTTCCAATTTTTTGTCACACGATACTACCGCACAATTAAATTAGTATAAAGTAAATTTTAGGGGCACAAAAACGAGATTGAATAAAAAAAAAAAAAATGTTGGTAAAATATAAAAAAGGATGAGGTTCCATCGAGTAAATAAATACCACACATGGTAAAGTGTGTGGTCAGAAACCAGTATCAACATCTACATGAGATATGGCACCAATATCCCGTACAGATAAGAGGAAATATTTGGAGGATGTGGGACTTTAAAGGTGCAAGATATTGAGACAATATGTAAAAAAATGATATACACATTTTATTGAACAATGTCATATAAACAATACATACAATATAATCATAGCCATATGTGTGTGCAAAGCATCGTATTAGTGACAATGATTTACTGTAGTCACGTTTATCTTCTCTACATGTTTCGCCATGTGGCTTCTTCAGGAAAGAACGTGGTGGTTCATTTAGATATAAGAACCTATAATCCAACAACTTTAGTTGTGCAGTAAAGACAAAGAGAAATACAAATTAATACATCAAATATAAACAGGTTATGTCTTATTATATACCTATGGCTGCACTTAAATGAAGGGCAAGAGACACCCTTGTGCAGCCATAGGTATATAATAAGGCATAACCTGCTTATATTTGATGTATTAATTTGTATTTCTCTTTGTCTTTACTGCACAACTAAAGTTGTCGGATTATAGGTTCTTATATCTAAATAAACGAACCGCCACGTTCTTTCCTGAAGAAGCCATATGGCGAAACATGTAGAAAACATAAACGTGACTACAGTAAATCATTGTCACTATTACGATGCTTTGCACACACCTATGGCTATGATTATATTGTATGTATTGTTTATATGACATTGTTAATTTAATAAAATTTGTATATATATTTTTTTTACATATTGTCTCAATATCTTGCACCCTTAAAGTCCCACATCCTCCAAATATTTCCAGATACCCCACATGTCAAATCTTAATTTGCATGCGCCCGTGAAATGGCGACAAACTTCAGTACCCGATATTATCCATAGGCAACACTTTAATAAAAATGCCCCTATAGGTCATCTGTTTAGAGTTACAGATGTGGTCTGGTTCTAGAATTAGTGCTCTCATTCCGGCGTACGCGGCGATATGTAACATGTGCATTGTAATCAACATGTGCGTTTACACTTACACATCCGTATATGTGGGGGCGGGGGCAGATTTATGTGCTTGGGTGTAACTTTTTTCAATTAAACGGTATAATGTGTTATTATGCACACTATGAAATACACACCTTAGAACAAAGTCCTCCAGCGGCGCGCTGTCAATCGCTGAACACATTTCCATCCTCACCCAGTCTTCCTCCTGGGTTCACGCCCCCCCCGGACTGTCTGAATGACCGCGTGGGAGTCACAGACCACGACACAGAGCTCTGAAGGGACAGCACGGTACGCCACCCCCTCAGAGTACATGTGCCGGTGACGTCACCTAAACAGTGCAACTTAAGGAGATATTCACTCTACCTACAGGTAAGCCTTATTATAGGCCTCATTATAGTCTTACCTGTAGGTACAAGTTCAAAAAAAGGGTTTACTTCCACTTTAACTTTTTTATTTCATTTTTTTTTTAATACATAGGGGACAAAAAGTCCCTTATGTGATGATTTTTTGGTGACAGTTCTCTTTAATGAGACCCCCAAAATCTCCCCTGTGCTCCACTCAATCTAATGCACATCGCACCGCATTACATCCTTTCCCGGTGACCCGGAAGTGATGTCATACACGTCACTTCCGGGTCAGGAACAAGAAGGGGAGGAGAGAGACATGTGTCGTTCTCTTCTCCCTCCCCTCCACCCCGGGGCCACCCGCTATGTCGGTCCCACAAATGGGTAAGCGGGATACATCACGGATAGACGCTCATGGAAGCATTCAGACATCAGCCCAGGCGCCAGGATGCAATTTCTGGTCGCCATGGCAACCTGGGATTTGTTGAGCCCTGGAATAGTATATGGAACTTGCATATCTTGTAGCATTGTAGGTATGATGGTCAGGTGTGCCCAAACTATTGGCCATACAATGTACACTCATTGCCAAGGTGTGGTGGAAATCAAAGGAGAAGTACGGGGAAAACTCGCTTGGCTGTACTTCTATAGATCACACGAGTGCAGATCGTTTTGCACACCTGTGACCCGTTTTTTCAGCCCGCTCTCTGCTGACGTCACAGAGTCCGGTCCAGGCGCGGGCATCATCACGACCATAGAGTTGGGATCCGCCCACATCCATGGACCGGCACCCGGCTCAGCCTCTCAGCCAGCCGCTCCCAACCCCTCCCCAGCCCAGCGCTCCAGTGAGCGAGGAGGGGGGCAGAGCAGAGAGCTGCGACTGACAGCCACCAGCTCTCTGCTCGGGGGAGCTGTGAGAAAAGAGAGATTGGCAGCGTTCAATCACTCGGTTCTCAGTGTTGGAGGTGCTGGGGGGGGACTGATGCAGCATCCAGCTACGCAAGTATAAATCCAAAAAAAAAAAAACACACCTCTTTAAACCACTTGCAGCCCAAGGACGTCATATGACTGAGTGGGGAAATCTGAATGATGGGCGCAGCTACGGGCATCAGATATCTTTTTCGTCCGGCGATTCGAACAATCAAAGCGGCAGTTCAGTCTTTACAGGCGGCGGGAAGGGACATCAATTTTTTTTGTAAAATTCATTAAAAAAAAATTTTACCCTCAAAAAAAAACGCGTTTGAAAAATTGCTGCGCAAATACAGCGTGACGTAAAAAGTTGCAACAATCGCCATTTTATTCCCTAGAGTCTCTGCTAAAAAACAAAAAAAAACACAACAACAACAACGTTTGGGGGCTTCTAAGTAATTTTCTAGCAAAAAAAAAAAAAAAGGATGAGGAATCGGATTAAACCTCTGCATGCAAATGATTTTTTTATATAATATAATATTTTTTCTTCTCTATTAACGCTGCTCAGTATATAAAAATAACCCCCCCCCCCCCCCCCCCCATCCTCCTCTTTCTTGTACATAAAAGCAAAATGAAAACTAAAAAACAATCAGCGAAAAGGAATGTCTGTGTAGAAAATTACAGGTCATTAGATCTGCCTGTAAATCACACATCTTCTGTAAGAGGAGAGAGCAAACTGCTGAGAGGGCGATACGGAGGAGAGGAATATATAGGTCAATGTGTATAAAGCTGAACACAACGCACATAAAAACCACCAATAAAAAGGCAGGTAGATGTTTAATAAAGGATACGTTGCAAAGTAAAAAAACAATAAGTGAAAAGTGCAGAGCTAATAAACGGTCTTAGAATGAACCAAGACTGAATATTTAGACAAAGGTGTGCAGTATATATAAGTGAACGCCTCGAATGGTGGTAAAACAAAACAATAAGTGTATGCAAAAGTGAATGTACACCATATCAAAAGTGAAACAAAACTCATAAAAGTTGTTTGAAAAATGGTGAAGAGACCTTCAACTCGATGCTGTACTCCTGTAGCTACACTGGATATCTTCTAAACATGCACGGTTTAGGAGATATCCCCTGTATTTGCATGTGCCTGACGTCATGCATACTGTACGTTCCGTTGCTTCAGTTAGACTGTGCCGTTACCGGCGGCTCCCGTGTGCGTGCGCAGGAGTGATGTCATCGCGGCTCCGGCCAATCACAGCGCCGGAGCCCGCGATACCCGGAAGTAACTCCGGGGGCGATGTCGGCCGCCGGATCGGTGTATTAGGACGGCTGCAGGAGGCTTCGATCTCAGGTAATTCATAATGAGCTAGTATGCTATGCATACTAGCTCATTATGCCTTTGTCTTCCAGGGTTTTTTTTTTTCTAGGGTTTACAACCACTTTAAAAGTGACGGGTCTCTAATATAGAAAACAATTGTGGGAATATAATAGAAAACGAATAAAACAAAAGTCCAGAAAGTGAAATGATTCAAAGTCCATAAATGAATGAACGACGTGACATCGTAGTGACTTCAAATGTGAGGTTTGTGTAGAAAAAGTTGCCAATAGACGATCCACCACCAATCGGTACAAGGCTTACCAGGGGGATTGAACCCAAATAGGCAAACGCCTAATGAGTCAATCAAGCTTGTGGTGTAACACACCGGGGGATACCGGCATCAACATACACCACCTCCGGTTAGGGGTATAAACTCCCGTGGTCCTTCACCACATTACTTCTGATGAAGAGCCCTCCAAGGGGGTATTAACAGGGAACCTGATGAGTGATCTCTCCTGTGTGAAGAGCAGTGAGGCCACATACAGCGCAATTCCATTTCAGTGAAAATGGTTGCTTATACCAATGAAAAATCGGGTGTTTTCAGGCCTCAGGTCCCAGATTATGTCTTATTAGACGAAACGCGTCAGTATGGGCTGTGCTGATGCCAGTGCGTCATTATTTATGTTGAGCGAAATTTATCTTCACAAATGTGAGTGTTCCTTTTATACATAATACTTTACTGAATTGGAATTGCACCATGTTTAAAAGGAACACTCACATTTGTAAAGATAAAAAGCACTTGATATAAAATATGACGCAGTACATAAGCAGAGCCCGTTCCGGCGCGTTTCGTCTAATAAGACATCATCTGGGACCTGAGGCCTGAAAAACACCTGATTTTCATTGGAATAAACAACCATTTTTACTGAAACTGGTTCAGTGTCTTTTCCCCATCAAGACTTATTCTTGTACATCTGCTGAAGACATGAAAGCTGAAGATGAAGTTCATTTCTGCCAATTACACCCCAAACAGGACAACAAAAAATAAATATTCTGTTGTATATTAAAAGCGGAGGTCCACCCAAAAGTGGAACTTCCACTCATTTGTCTCCTCTCCCCCTCTGGTGCCACAATTGGCACCTTTGGGGGGGGGGGGGGGGGGGGGGGGACAGGATACCCGTCTGACAAGTATCCAGTTCCCACTTCCAGGAGTCCGGGCTGCGGCCCGTGACATCACCGCGGGGTTCCCTTCGCCTCCTCTCCCTGTTGCCGGGCCAGTAGGAGAGGGGAGCAGGGCATCGCACATACGCAGTAGCATTCCTGGCATGAAGCCATAAGGCTACACAGCCGGGCACCCTTACCCGCAATGGCGGCGGCAGCACCCGACCAGCCGATGAAAAATTCAGCTGTGGTGCCGACATCGCCGGACTCCAGGACAGGTAAGTGTCCGATTGTTAAAAGCCAGCAGCTGCGGTATGTGAGCGGAATGTGTAACTGCTGGCTTTTATTTTTCCTTTTTTTGGGGAGGTGGAACTCCACTTTAATTAAGAGATCAGAACCGACAAGCCGGGCCGATGTCTGGAAACACCCAAAAACAAACGTTTACGTTCTACAAACGCCGCCAATGTCTCCAATGTGATAAATGCAGATCAATCATTTCTGCCTGATCAATATTTAAACAGGAACCTCGAGCAACGCGTGAAATCAATCGGGGGAACGCCGCGCGCTCTCCAGGAAAACACGAAGTGTACTCAGCGTCCACGCCATCCGTCTTAACCCCTTCAATACCGGCGCTTTTACCCCCTTCCTGCCCAGGCCAACATTCAGCTTTCAGCGCTGTCACACTTTGAATGACAATTGCGCCGTCACGCAACACTGTACGACATTTTTAGGTAAATTTTTCTTTTCGTAGTATTTGATCACCATTGGGGTTTTTTTTTTTTGTGCTATATAAACCAAATAAATACCAAACATTTTAAAAAGAGAAAAAAACAAAAAAAAAAAACAAAAAAAAAAAAGTTTCTTTGTTTCCGTTATAAAATGTTGCAAATAAATAACCTTTCTTCATAACATTTAGGCCAAATAGTTTTTTGCTACATTTCTTTGGTGAAAAATAACCCAAATCAGTGATTATTATTTAGCCTGAAGGAAAGTTTTAGAGTCCACAAATGGGATAAATATCTGAGAATCGATCAATCCTGATGTACTGACGAATGATCTCGTTTCTTGAGACCTGAAAACGCCGGGACAGTACAAATACCACCCTATTACCCCTTTTTGGAAAGTAGAAAGTCTTAGGCAGGGTTCACATATATGTGATTGTGGTCAGATTTCAATGATGGCGGTTCACACATGTGCGGGGCGGTTCTGAAAAAGGTCCTGTGTGGGTCCGGTTAACGAGCGAATTCAGGGAAAAAAAAAAAAAAAAAAAAAATTGCACCTGAACCGGTGAACAGAAAGGCTCCAGACACCAAACCGCGTCCACGTATGTGGGCCCCAGTCTGAGGTGTTTAGTAAGAGGCGTGGCGAGCAGGGTGGATAAAAATCAATGATTTAAATTTTTTTTTTTTTTTTTTTTAAAAAGTGATTTTTTAAAATTAAAATCAGATTTTTTAACCACTTCCCGACCGGCGCACGCCGATATACGTCGGCAGAATGGCACGGCTGGGCAAATGGGCGTACCCGTACGTCCCTTTGAATTTGCCGCCGTGCCATTGCGTGCGCGCCGGCCGGGAGCTCCTCGAGTCGGGTCGTGGGTTCCATGTCCGCGATCGCTTAAGCCTCGGTTCACACCAGAGGCGGCACGACTTGCAGGTCGCCTCACCGAGGCGACCTGCACGCGACTGCCGGGGCGACTTGCAAGACGACTTCTGTATAGAAGTCTATGCAAGTCGCCCCCAAAGTAGTACAGGAACCTTTCTTCTAAGTCGGAGCGACGATTAGAACGGTTCCATTGTACAGAACGGGAGGCGACTTGTCAGGCGGCTGGGTCGCCTGACAAGTCGCCCCCGTGTGAACCGAGCCTCAGGGAGAGGACGAACGGGGAGATGCTGATAGTAAACAAGCATCTCCCCGTTCTGCCTAGTGACAGGACACTGATCATAGCTCCCTGTGATTGGGAGCAGAGATCAGTGATGTTTCACATGTAGCCACGCCCCCACAGTTAGAAACACGCCCCCAGGACATGCTTAACCCCTCCCTAGCCCCCTAGTGGTTAACCCCTTCACTGCCAGTGTCATTTACACAGGAATCAATGCATTTTCCATAGCACTGATCGCTGTATAAATGACAAAATGTGTCAAAAGTGTCCGATCTGTCCGCCATAATGTCGCAGTCACAAAAATTAATAAATAAAAAAAAAAAAAAAAAAAAAAAAAATCGCTGATCGCCGCCATTACTAATAAAAAAAAAAAAGAATTATTAAAAATGCCATAAATCTATCCCCTATTTTTTAAACGCTATAACATTTGCGCAAACCAATCAATAAACGCTTATTGCAATTTTTTTACCAAAAATATGTAGAAGAATACGTATCAGCCTAAACTGAGGAAAAAAAAATAGGCAATGTAGCGATGAAAGAATTTTGTATTTAGATAAAAAGATAATTTATTGATACATAGAAAAATAGAAATGATATAACATACAAAAAGTACATAAAGTAATCATGCGAATAAAAGAATCATCAGATGACATGAAAATAAAGAGGGAGCTACAGCTCCTACGTTGTGATACAGACGGCTGAAAAGAATGTATTTTTTTCAAAATTGCCGCAATTTTTTTAGTTTAAAGCGCAAAAAATAAAAACCGCAGAGGCGATCAATTTTGTTGGGTACAATTGTCCGCGCAATTGTCAGTTAAAGCTGCGCAGTGCCGAATCGCAAAAAGTGCTCTGGTCAGGAAGGGGGGGGGGGTAAAATCTTCCGGGGCTGAAGCGGTTAAAAATATTAAAATCTGATTCTTTAAATTTAAATCTGATTTAAATTTTTATCAAATGTATTTTTATATATTTATTTATTTTAATAAAATGCTTTTGGAGTAAAAAAAAAATCTATCTATATCTAGCTTTTCTATTTAACCACTTAACAACCGGCCCATAGCCGAATGACGGCTGCAGGGCGGTTGCTTAACTCTGGGAGGACGTCATATGACGTCCTCCCGAAATTCCCCTCTCGCGCGCCCCCTGGGGCGCGCACCCGAGCACATCCTTGACCGCCGGGTCCAGAGGACCCGGCGCATCACGGATCTCGGTAAATGGCCGCTGATCGCGGCCGTTTACCATGTGATCGCACCGTGAAATGACGGCGCGATCACATGTAAACAGACCGGCGTCATCTGATGACGCCGGTTCCTCTCCTCCCCTCCTGTGTACCGATCGGTACACTGTGGAGGAGAGGGGGATGGATGGATGGCTGGATGTGTAGTGCCCACAGCGCTGCACAGAGACATCCAGCCATCCCTTCTGCTGTGCAATACTCTGCAAAGCCCCCATAATACTCTGCAAAGCCCCCATAATACTCTGCAATGCCCCCGCATTACTCTGCAATGCCCCCGCATTACTCTGCAATGCCCCCGCATTACTCTGCAATGCCCCCGCATTACTCTGCAATGCCCCCGCATTACTCTGCAATGCCCCCGCATTACTCTGCAATGCCCCCGCATTACTCTGCAATACCCCCGCATTACTCTGCAATACCCCCGCATTACTCTGCAATACCCCCGCATTACTCTGCAATACCCCCGCATTACTCTGCAATACCCCCGCATTACTCTGCAATACCCCCGCATTACTCTGCAATACCCCCGCCATACCCCGCCATGCTGAGCCATGCTCGGCTGTACTCGGCCCCTGTATGTGGCCAAGCTGTGGAAGTCTCACACATGTGGTATCGCCGTACTCAGGAGGAGTAGGAGAATCTATTTTGGGATGTCATTTTTGGTATGTACATGTTATGTGGTAGAAATATTGTATAAATGGACAACTTTGTGTTAAAAAAAAAAAAAAAGTGTTTTAACCACTTCCCGCCCGCCGGCCGTCATACAACGTCCTTGACTTTGTGCGGGGATATCTGAATGATGGGTGCAGCTACAGGCATCATTCAGATATCAGCTTTTTCAGCCAGCGATTCCCTACACCATAGGAATGATCATAGTGGCTGTTACACTGCTTGATCGTTGTTATTGGAGGCGAGAGGGGATATCCCCCCCTCCCGTGCTTCTACCGACTCACAGCTACGATCGAAGCCAGGATCGTTTTTTTTTTTTTTTTTTTTTTTTTTTATTTCAGGCTTCCCAGCCTAGAGGTGAGATGTGAGGTCTTATTGACCCCCCAGATCTCACTGTAAAGAGGACCTGTCATGCCATATTCCTATTACAAGGATGTTTACATTCCTTGTAATAGGAATAAAAGTGGTCAAATTTTTTTTTTTTTTGGAAAAAAAGCATCAAACTAAAATAAAGTAAAATGAACAATAAAGAAAAAAAAAAAAAAAATTTTTAAAGCACCCCTGTCCCTGTGTGCTCGCATGCAGAAGTGAACGCATACGCAAGTCCCGCCCACATATGAAAACGGTGTTCAAACCACCCATGTGAGGTATCGCTGCGATCGGTAGAGCGAGAGCAATAATTTTGGCACTAGACCTCCTCTGTAACTCAAAACATGTAACCAGTAAAAAATTTTAAAGCGTCGCCTATGGGGATTTTTGAGTAGCAAAGTTTGGCGCCATTCCACAAGCGCGTGCAATTTTGAAAGGTGACATGTTGGGTATCTATTTACTCAGCGTAACTTCATCTTTCACATTATGCAAAAACATTGGGCTAACTTTACTGTTTTGGTTTTTGTAAAGCACAAAACAGTTTTTCTTCCAAAAAAAAGCGTTAAAAAAATTGCTGCGCAAATACCGTGCGAGATAAAAAGTTGCAACGACCGCCATTGTATTCTCTAAGGCCTTTGCTAAAAAAAAATATATAATGTTTTGGGGTTCTAAGTAATTTTCTAGCAAATAAATGATGATTTTTACATGTAGGAGAGAAATGTCAGAATTGGCCTGGGTGCTCCAGAACGCCTGAAGGTGCTCCCTGCATGTTGGGCCTCTGTATGTGGCCACGCTGTGTAAAAGTCTCACACATGTGGTATCGCCGTACTCGGGAGTAATAGCAGAATGTGTTTTGGGGTGTAATTTGTGGTATGCATATGCGGTGTGTGAGAAATACCCTGCTAATATGACAATTTTGTGGGGAAAAAAAAAGAAGTAAAAAAAAAAAACCTTGATTTTGCAAAGAATTGTGGGAAAAAATGACAACTTCAAAAAACTCACCATGCATCTTTCTAAATACCTTGGAATGTCTTCTTTCCAAAAAGGGGTCATTTGGGGGGTATTTGTACTTTTCTGGCATGTTAGGGTCTCAAGAAATTAGATAGGCCGTCAGCATTTCAGGTGTGATCAATTTTCAGAGATTGGCACCATAGCTTTTGGACTCTATAACTTTCACAAAGACCAAATAATATCCACCGATTTGGGTTATTTTTACCAAAGATATGTAGCGGTATAAATTTTGGCCAAAATATATGAAGAAAAATTACTAATTTGCAAAATATTATAACAGAAATGAAGAAAAATGTATTTTTTTTACAGATTTTTCGGTCTTTTTTCTTTTACGGCGCAAAAAATAAAGAACCCAGCGGTGATTAAATACCACCAAAAGAAAGCTCCATTTGTGTGAAAAAAAGGACAAAAATTTCATATAGATACAGTGTTGCATGACTGAGTAATTGTCATTCAAAATGTGAGAGCACCAAAAGCTGAAAATTGGTCTGGTTAGGAAGGGGGTTTAAGTGCCCAGTGGTCAAGTGGTTAAAATACATTTAGATTATTCAGCATGAACTGGAGGTTAGTTATGTAGCATGAGGCTGTATATTCTGCAGTATTTACATTTTTGGTAAACTCATTCAATGAATCCAAGCTGAGATAACATCCACTGCGATGATGCATTCACACAATGTCACAGTAACCTGGAGATAAAACAAAAGTTCAGGAATATTTATTCCTTTATCCCATTGTTTTGCAAATCTATGTACACTACAAACTGTATGATTGAATCGGTTCTGATATCGTTGTTTTACTAACCTGAAAGCTTATTATTCTAAATAGGAAACCTTCATTTTTGTTTGCAAATATTAAAGATTCTAACGACCGGCGAGAACAAGTCCTGACATATCGGATCCACCATGGCAGCAAACCAATCAATAGACGCTTATTGGGATTTTTTTTTTTTTTAACCAAAAATATGTAGCAGAAATATATATATAAATTGATGAAGAAATTGGATTTTTTTTACATATTTTTACTGGGCATGTTTTATAGCAGAAAGTAAAAAAATAGTTATTTTTTTCAAAATTGTCGTTATTTGTTTAAAGCGCAAAAAATAACAACCGCAGAGGTGATCAAATACCACCAAAAGAAAACTTTGTGGGGGGGGGGGGGGGAGACATCAATTTTATTTGGGTACAGCGTTGCACAACCGCGCAATTGTCTGATAAAATAATGCCGTATCGTAAAAAAAAGACCAGGTCATAAAAGGTGGGGGAAGGGGGTTTGTAGTATTGGATTTTTGCCTCAAGGGGTTTTTTTTTAGCAGCAAAGTAAATTCAATTGTTGAAAAGAGGGTAACTATTTGTAAAAGTTCTTTATTATACCAAAATGAAGTTCAGTATCATGTATGAGTCACAATATAAGCTCTGGTTTTACAAGACATTTTCCATCATGAACAGCGATAGTCATATAGTGGAACAAAACATTACAGAATGCCAGCCACATAGATACCCAGCGCGTTTCGACCCGTACAGTCATGGTCTTCCTCAGGGGGGTGTTAAAATATAAGCTCTGGTTATACAAGACGTTTTCCATCATGAATAGCGATAGTAATACAGTGGAGTAAAACATTACAGAATGGCAGCCACATAGACACCCAACGCGTTTCGACCCATACAGTCATGGTCTTCCCTTGGGGGGGGGGGGGGGGGGGGGGGGGGGGGGGTGTTAAAATATAAGCTCTGGCTATACAAGACAAGATATTTTCAATCATGAATAGCGATAGTAATACAGTGGAGCAAAACATTACAGAATGGCAGCCACATAGACACCCAACGCGTTTTGACCCGTACAGTCATGGTCTTCCTCAGAGGGAGGAATTTGCGCTAAAAGGGTATACAAAGACTCACAATTTCAAAGCATTTCATAGTCCACACACACATCTATGTACACAGCAATGGTATATATACTGCTAAAAGATGGAATTTTTGGACAGAAATCCTATAAGCAGAAGTTTAAAAGAAATTGGATAATTCAGAAGGATCCACGATCAATCCTCATCTCCCCAAGATGGCGTCCAGCCCAAAAGGAGCTTGCAAGAAGCCACACATGTTGCTTTTTTCGAGGGTGTGCAGCCTCTTCACTTCTCATATTAGGGATTTCTCTATTTAAATCAAGGGGGGGGAGGGGGGAACCTTCCGGGAGGGAAATGGATAAAATAACTCATGCGTTAATATAGGGCTGGGGAATCTTGAATCGAGTTGAGAGGTCAAATTGATTCAAATTTTCAGCAAATCGATTTTTTAGACTTTTTTTTCCCACCAGGACCGCCGCTGACACAATGCCGGTCCTGAGGAGCTGTGGGCGGGGGTTTTTTTAGGCTGTGGCCTCGCCTAAAAACTCCTGCCCACAGCTCCTCAGGACCGGCGTGGTGTTCACCAAAAAGAAAAAAAAAAAAAAAAAAAAAATAATTTAATTCGAATCGTGAATCGAAAAAAAAAAAAAAAAAAAAAAAAGATATATATAGATAGATTAGATTATATAGATAGATATATATATATGGCTCTGGCAGGGAAAGGCAGAGAGTGTACCAAACGGAAATTTTGGCACCAAAAAAAAAAAAAAAAATAATAATTTTTTTTTTTTTTGGCACCAAAATTTCCATTCAGTGCACTCTCTTCCTTTCCCTGCCAGAGCCATATTTTTTAAAATTTTTTGCACGTTTAAAAAAATAAATAATAATAATAATAATGTAATCTTCAGGGCTTAAATTATTACACGGACCTCCCCAAAAACCACAACATATATTCTGAAGGCCGACCCCCTAGGGGAGGGATATGCAATTATTGGACCTCCAGCTGTTGCAGAACTACAAGTCCCACGAGGCATAGCAAGACTCTGACAGCCACCACTATGACACCCAGAGACAGAGGGATGATGGGAGTTGTAGTTTTGCCGTAGTTGGAGGTTCCTCTGATCGCACATCTCGGCCCTCGAGAATAAAATGTTTTGGTAGTTCCAATTTTTTATGTCGAACGATATCACTGCAAAAGTCCAGGAAACAAAATGACGACAGAAAATACACTGAAGTGAATATCAGGGGAACACAAACTTTATAAAATCACCCAATTTGTTTTTTTTTGGTAACATATAAAAGACGAGGATTACATCGAGTCCATCGATACCAAACATGTCATTGTGTGTGACAAGCTTCACTACCCGATATTCTCCATGAGGTGACACTTCAAAGTAGAACTAAAAGGGAAAAATGTTGTATTTGGTGTTGGACGGAGTGGAGAGGGATTAGACCCCCTGTCAGGTTTTTATTGCTGTGTCCCCGTTGGGGAGATCCCCCCCCCTCTCTCTATTTGTCATGTTTACCACTGAAAATAAAAGGAAATTCCAAATTTTGGGTTGTCCCCAAAAAAGTAATAGAGGGGAAATCTTCCAATGGGGGGGGGGGGGTCCCCTATCCTGGAGAGCAGCCAGGCCAGAGACACGACCCCTTCACCCCCCCCACCCATCAGACACACGACCCCTTCACCCCCCCCCCATCAGACACACGACCCCTTCACCCCCCCCATCAGACACACGACCCCTTCACCCCCCCCCCCCCCCCCCCGAGTCAGAGACCCCCCCCGCTGCTCAGACACATGACCCCTTCGCCCTGCCAACCCCACCCCACCCCCGCTCATCACACCAATGCACAGGAGTGTTTGTGTGGGGTCACTAGTTCTGGTGATCGGCGATGGGACAGGAAGTGAAGGGAAATCTCCCCAATGGGACACAAATAGCAAAAATAAATAAAATCTGCCCGGGGTTATAACCCTTCTTTGCTTCATCCATAATGGAAAAAATAAAAAGTTTTGCCTCCAGTTCTTCTTTACTTGTCTCCTATTGGTGAGTTCAGTGTTGGAGGGGGCGGGGCCTGGAATTATCGCCCTCATTCTGGGGGGCGGCGATACGCAACGTCTTCATGGTCAGGAGCCCAACATGTGTATGAGGGGGGGGAGGGAGGGGGATATCGGGGTGTGGGGTGTCGGGGGATATCGGGGTGTACACAGGGTGTGGGGTGTCTGGATATAGATGGGGGATTTCTGAGGTATATTGGGGTGTTCGGGTAAGTCTTGGGTATATTGGGGTGTAGGATGATGGATGTGGGGTGTATATAGAGGTCTCTGGGGGATATAGATAGGGGTGTCAGGTTTATTGGGGTGTCTGGTTTGGATTTGGGGTGACTAGGTTATATTGGGGTGTAAGGATATAGATGGGGGATTTCTGGGGTATATTGGGGTGTGTGGTGATAGAAGGGGGTGTATGTAGTATAGGATGTGAGGTGTCGGGTGTATTGGGGTGTACGGTGATGGATGTGGGGTCAGTGTGGGGTGTGTAGATGTATTTGGGGTGTCTGGAGATAGAAGGGGGTGTAGGCGATATAGATGTGAGGTGTCTGGTTTGGATTTGGGGTGACTAAGGTTATATTGGGGTGTGTGGAGATAGAAGGGGGTGTAGAGATGTATATTGGGGTGTCTGGTGATGGATATGGGGTGTTGGGGTCACTGTAGGATGTATATTGGGGTGTGTTGATTTATTTGGGGTGTGTGGTGACATATTGGGGTATCTCAGGTTTATTTGGGGTGTTTGGAGATAGAAGGGGGTGTATGTGATATAAATGGGGGGTGTCGGGTGTATTGGGGTGTACGGTGATGAATGTGGGGTGTGTGGTGACATATTTGGGGTGTAGAGATGTATACTGGGGTGTCGGTAGTATAGGATATGAGGTGTCGGGTGTATTGGGGTGTCGGGGACATAGATATGAGGGGTGTCGGGTGTATTGGGGTGTCGGTAGTATAGGATATGAGGTGTCGGGTGTATTGGGGTGTCGGTAGTATAGGATATGAGGTGTCGGGTGTATTGGGGTGTCGGTAGTATAGGATATGAGGTGTCGGGTGTATTGGGGTGTCGGTAGTATAGGATATGGGGTGTCGGGTGTATTGGGGTGTTCGGTGACGGATTTGGGGTGTCAGTCTCCCCTCCCCCATCCTCCTCACTCACCTCCCGGCGGTTTAGCAGCTCCGTTCTGGCTCCGCCCCTCTCCGGTGCTCCTCGGCGGACATTCTCCCGGTGATTGGCGTCTCTCTCCTCCCCCCTCCGCCTCACATCCCCGCCGCCGCCATCTTGTCTCTTCCCCCTCCCTCAGCCGACGTCGGCGGGACACGTGACCTGACTGTGACGTCCTCAGCCAGAGAAGGGAGAAGGGGGCGTGGTTTTGGAGTGATACCGGGAGGCCCCGCCCTCTCCACCCTCCGCTCCGCCCTCTCCACCCTCCGCTCCGCCCTCTCCACCCTTCGCCCCGCCCTCTCCTCTTTCCTGGCTGCTCTCTGAGTTCGATTCCCGGGTCCTACCCCGACAGGCCCCGCCCCCCTCCTCTGAGCTCGCCCCCCCCATTGGATGGACAGAGCCGTCTAAATGAACTGCAGCGCACAGCCTTATATAAACTTTTCATTCAGCCTTCATTTGATTGGTCAGTCATTTTTATTTGCTAAAATAATAATAATATATATTAATAGTAAAATAATAATAATAATATATAATAATAAAATATAAAAAATGATGAGCTATTGCCTCATTCGCCCGTCTGTGCGTTTGCATGAATTTCAGACGCAATCAAATTACGTTTCTTTGGCATTTCTTGCGATGGCGCAACATTCGGATGCAATGAAATGCCGCGTGTCGTCCTTTTTTTTTCTTGTTTTTTTTTAATAAATACCTAAAAGCCGAGCGATGGCGAGAAGTCATCAAAATAAATCGTTCTTCCTGCGTTCTGCGTCTAAAATGCATCCGGTGCGATCCCCGCATTCAGAGCGATTTTTCCACTTATGCGTTTGCAGAACATTTTTTGGGGCTGGAGTTGCACCTTACACGCATTTGTGCTGCGATCACCGGCAAAAAAAAAAAATGCGACATGCTGTCTTTTTTTTTTTTTTTTAACCCCTTGCTCTTCCGGGGGCATTTTTTATTTTTTTTTTTGACATTTTGCACACATGGTGAAATCCGCATTGTTTACCGTACACCCCCCCCCCCCAAAAAAAAGTATTTATTTTCTGAAAGCAGAGAACCTGCAGAATAAAATGGTGGCAGTTGCAAATTTTAAAGATGCACGATATTTGTGGTTGTTTATTAAACACATATTTTCAGGGGAAAAAAAATGATATTATTATTATTAAAAATGATTATTATTATAATACATTTTATTATAATATATAATAATATAATATAATAACAATATATTAATATTATATATTATATATCAATACTATAATAATAATAATATAATATATCATTTTATTATTATAATAATAAAAAATTGAAAATTGATATTATTATTATTAAAAATGATTATTATTATAATGCATTTTATTATAATATATAATAAAATAATATAATATCAATATATTAATATTATATATTATATATCAATACTATAATAATAATAATAATAATAATAATAATAACAATAATAATATAATATATTATAATATATCATTTTATTATTATAATAATCAAACAATTGAAAATTGATATTATTATTATTATTAAAAATTATTATTATTATAATACATTTTATTATAATATATAATAATATAATATAATAACAATATATTAAAATTATATATTATATATCAATACTATAATAATAATAATAATATAATATATTATAATATATCATTTTATTATTATAATAATAAAAAAAATTGAAAATTGATATTACGAAAATTGATATTATTGCAAACAAACACAAGATAATACCCTTTTTTTTTGGGGGGGGGGGAGTAAAATATAAAAGATTGGTTGGAGCCGAGTAAATAGATACCAAACATGTCAAATCTTAAAATTGTGCTCACCATTGAAATCACAAAAAAATTCAGAGAAGCGTAATTCGACATCTAATGATTGGTAAGCTGCAATACGTGACACTTTTGGTTTTCAGGTTTATTATCGCTTTAGAATAGACATGTGCGGGTCGTTTCGTTCCGAATTAAAATTCAGACGAATTTTAGTTTTTCGGAAATTCGGATGTATCCAAATTTCTGAATTAGAATAATACCGAATTTAAACGTATCCGAAATGATGAAAAAAAAAAATTTGGACGAAATTTGAATACTTTTTCAAAATCGAATAGTTTTTCAATTTGCAAAGAGAATAAAATAGAACAGAAAATAAAGGAATAGAATATAGAATATTCCTTTATTTTCTATTCTATTTCATTCTCTTTGGAAATTGGAAAACTATTCGAATTCGATATTTTTCGAATTCGAAAACGATTCGAAATTGTTTCAAAAACTTTTCGAATCGATTCGAAAAATTCAAAACGATTTGAAAACGAATAAAGGAAACGAATTCTGAAGACAAATTAAACGAATGAAACAAATTTAACGAAACAATTTATGTAAATAATGAATCGAAGCGAAGCAAATTTTTTTGTTTCGGCACATGTCTACTTTAGAAGCCTTTACAGGTCATCATGAATTATGACCCTCGAATTATCGCTTTCCCTCCAATTTTCGCATTCCTCATATGTGTGACACAATTGATGTTTACATACACATTCCTTCATTGCACTTTTTATTTGGGAGGGGGGCAGGGGTCCTTTTACATATATATTTTTTTAATTTATATATTTTTTTAAAATAATTTTTTAATTCATATAATTTATATGTTTTTTTTAATATTTTTTTTAATTTATATCATTTATATGTTTTTTTTTTTATAATTTTATAAATTTATATAATTTATATGTTTTTTTTTTATTTTTTAATTTATATCATTTCTTTGTTTTTTTATAAATTTAAATTTATATGTTTTTTTTAAATATTTTTTTAATTTACATCACTTATATGTTTTTTTATATTTTTTTAATTTATATCATTTATTTATTTTTTTAATAATTTTTTCAAATAAAGTTTACCTAAGGAAATACATTGTATTTTGAGTTTTTATTGCTGTCTGTGTCCCTATTAGGGAGACCCCCTCCCCCCCCCTCTTTATTGGTCTTGTTATCACTGAACGTGAAAGAAAATCCCCAAATTATAGGCTGTCCCCAGAACAAGAATAAAGAAGAAATATCCCAGTGGTGACAACCAGGGATTCCTTCACTTGCCTTTAGAGGGATTTCCTCTCACTTCCTGTTCTGGCTTTGGGACAGGAAGTGAAGGGAAATCTCCCCAATGGGAATACAGGTGGCAAAAAAAAGAAAAAAAAGTTTTGCCTTTAGTTCTATTTTACCTTTATTGCGATCTCCCCCTCAGCGATTGCATAGGCAGATGAGAGGTCCTCTTTATGGAGACATCGGGGGGGGGGGGGGGGGGGTCAGTGTCTCCACCGCCCTCCAATACAAACTATTGAAGCACAGATTGTACATGATTAGCTGCACCGTTGGCTACAACAGCCAAGGAATCAGGGGGGCCGGGACAAGGGGAGGGCAGGAGGGATGGCTGCCCTGGGCACTGTGGTATCATGTGAGGTTCGGGGGGCTTCAAAAGAAGATGGAGGGGGGGATTTGGGTTGGGGGGGTAATTGTGGGGGGGTGTTAGAAGGTAAAAATTGTTCTACTAGGGATAATTGGGGGAGGTGTGCCAAGGAGTGGGGATTTGTGTTGAGATGGGGGGATGGGGGAAGAGGATTTGTGCTGGGATGGGGGTTTTGGGGGCTTGTGCTACAAAAGGTAATATAGTGGGGGGGGGGTGTATTTGTGCTAAGAGGGGTTATTTTTTTTGGGAGGGGTATTTTTGCTAGTAGGGGAAATTGGGGGGGGGGGGTATGTGCTAGGATGGGACAGGGAAAATTTGAGGGGTAGAGGATTTGTGTTAGGAAGGGGGAATTTTTTTTAAGTTGTGTGTGGGGGGGTGTGTGGGGGGGGATTTATGCTAGGATGGGGGATTGGGGGAGGGAAAATTGTGCAGGGAGGAGGGCTTTGGAGTGGGGGAGAGAGGATTTGTGCTTGGAGGTAAAATATGAGGGGTGGATGATTTTTGTTCTGGAGGGGGAATTTTTTTTTTTTGGTGTGGGGGGATTGTGCTAGGATGGGGGATTAGGGGAGGGGAATTTGTGCTGGGAGGGGAAATTTGAGGGGTGGAAGATTTGTGTTAGGAAGGGGATTTGTGCAAGAGAGGGGGATTCCCCCTCTGTGGTATCATGTGAGGTTCGGGGGGGAAGGATTTGGATTGGGAGGGTGAATTGTGGGGACGGGAAAGTAAAAATTGTATTCTACTAGGGGATAATTGGGGGAGGTGTGCCAAAGAGTGGGGGATTTGTGTTGAGATGGGGGGACGGGGGAAGAGGATTTGTGTTGGGATGGGGGATTTGGGGGTTTGTACTACAAAAGGTAATATAGTGGGGGGTGTATTTGTGCTAAGAGGGGTTTTTTTTGGGGGGAGGGGTATTTTTGCTTATAGGGGAAATTGGGGGGGGGGGGGTATGTGCTAGGATGGGGGAGGGAAAATTTGAGGGGTAGGGGATTTCTGTTAGGAAGGGGGAATTTTTTTTAAGTTGTGTGTGGGGGTGTGGGGAGGGGTATTTTTGCTAGTAGGGGAAATGGGGGGGGGGGATATGTGCTAGGATGGGGGAGGGAAAATTTGAGGGGTAGAGGATTTGTGTTAGGAAGGGGAAATTTTTTGAAGGGTGGAGGATTTGTGTTAGGTAGGGGGAATTTTTTTTTTTGGTGGGGGGGATTTCTGCTAGAATGCGGGACTGGGGAAGGGGAATTCATGTTGGGAGGGGGGCTTTGGAGTGGGGGGGGAGGATTTGTGCTTGGAGGGAAAATATGAGGGGTGGAGGATTTGTGTTCTGGAGGGGGAATTTTTTTTTTGGGTGTGGGGGGGATTGTGCTAGGATGGGGGATTAGGGGAGGGGAATTTGTGCTGGGAGGGGAAATTTGAGGGGTGGAGGAAAAAAAATTCCCCCTCCAGAACACAAATGCTCCACTCCTCGGACTTGTGCAAGAGAGGGGGATTCACCTTCTGTGGTATCATGTGAGGTTCGGGGGGCTTCACAAGAAGATAGGGGGGGAAGAATTTGGGTTGGGAGGGTGAATTGTGGGGGGGGGGGGGGGCGTTAGGAAGTAAAAAATGTATTCTACTAGGGATAATTGGGGGAGGTGTGCCAAGGAGTGAGGATTTGTGCTGGGATGGGGGATTTGGGGGTTTGTGCTACAAAAGGTAATATAGTGGGGGGGGGGGTGTATTAGTGCTAAGAAGGGTTATTTTTTTGGGGAGGGATATTTTTGCTTGTAGGGGAAATTGGGGGAGGGTTTAAGGTGTGTGTGTGTGGGGGGGGGGGATTTGTGCTAGGATGGGGGATTGGGGGAGGGAAAATTGTGCAGGGAGGGGGGCTTTGGAGTGGGGGGTAGAAGATTTGTGCTCGGAGGGAAAATTTGAGGAGTGGAGCATTTGTGTTCTGGAGGGGGAATTTTTTTTTGGGGAGGGGGGATTGTACTAGGATGGGGGATTGGGGGAGGGGTATTTGTGCTGGGAGGGGGGCTTTGGAGCGGGGGGGGGGGGAGGATTTGTGCTCAAAGGGAAAATTTGAGGGGTGGAAGATTTGTGTTCTGGAGGGGGGAATTTTTTTTTTTTTGGTGGGGGGGGGGGATTGTGCTAGGATGGGGGATTGGAGGAGGGGAATTTGTGCTGGGAGGGGGGCTTTGGAGCGGGGTGGGGGAGAGGATATGTGCTTGGAGGGGAAATTTGAGGGATAGAGGATTTGTGCAAGGGAGGGGGATTTTGTTTTTGTTTTTTGGGGGGGGGGGGTTGTTGGGCTGGGGGCATATGTGGAATGTAATGATTTGAGCTAAGCATGCAGATTGGCGCTCATACCTCTTGGCAGGGGCACAGTTTGGCATGTTTGGACTCTAGATGACCTTGTCCTGGCATTGCAAGGAATGACAGTTGTGACCCCGGAGGTGATGTCACTTCCGGGTTCATTCGTCTCCAGGCGGGATCAGGGAATGGATGTTCTCCAATCAGCTTTTTGCTCTCAAAGCTCCGTCAGTTTATCTTAGTAGACAATGCTGCACACGATGCTCATCGAAATACATTCATTTTTCTTGTATGTGCGTTTCACTCTGCGACACTTCAAATAATAGATGTAAAAAAACAAAAAACAAATTTGATTTGGACTTTTTCTGGCGCAGAGAGGACAAACACATAAATGGGTAACAAACGTTTACATGAAGTTTGTTAAGTTTAAAAAAAAAAAAAATCACAGATTAAAAATACAACAAATTGGTCCCGTTTTTATCAGACCCTTTTAGGCCACATACGCTTCCCAATTACTGTTTTTGGCCCAACATAATTGAAAGAGGCCAAATTCTGGCGCGTTTCGCTGGATTTGCCTCTTCAGGACCTTGTATTCTAGGAGGCAAAGAAGAGTAACCTGAAGAAATATATACTGTACATATGCAATCTTGAATTGCACAGAACGGCAGTGGATCAATAGTGAACACCGACACCCGAAAGAGGCGGCTATATAGTATTCCTTATCCAATGGAGTGTGAAAAACAAAAGATTTATGTATAGAGCAGTGGCGGCCCGTCCATATGAGGTGCGGGGGTGTCGCCCCCCCCCTAATCTATGCAGCCGCCCCCCTAATCTACATGCGGGGCACCGGACACATGGATTCCAATTGGCTTCTTTTTTTTTCTTTAAGCACCTGATTAGAGCCTGAGGCTGTAATTGGCTTCAAAAAAGGGGCAGGCTCGGGGCACAGAGCACTGCGCCCCGAGCCCACCGAGCTGTGTGACAATAGCAAATTAATGTTCACTATTGTCTTCCTGCTTCTCCTCCCAGGCCAATCAGGAAGCGGATCTTACGACATGATTGGCCGAGAGGAGAAGCGACGTATTGGCCGGGAGCAGGGGGCGCAGAGGAGGAGACACAGGGGAAAAGCCCCCGAAGCTTCCCAATTACTGTTCGCGAGTTTGACCGACCAAACAAAAGGGGGGGGGTCGGGTGGTTTGTTTGCCGCCTCCCTAAAATAGAGCACCACTGCCACTGGTATAGAACGAAAAAGCATGGAGAGTATAAAACAACCATTTGGAATAAGCATGTACCCAGATTACATCTACAGTATCTACTTCAAACTATTGATGATCCAGCCGTTAGAATATATATAAAAATAAGTCTATCAAAGGGAAATCATCACTTTAGGGGTACAACCTCACCTAGAAACAAAACCAGACATACTGGGGAGTAATGATTGTCTCCCCTGCAGATTGTGTAAGTTTTGCCCACTTACATAGAAATGAAGGGTCTATAATTTTTATCATAGGTGTATTTTATATGATAGAGACAGAATATCAACCAAATATCCAGAAAAAACACAAAACAAATGTTATAAATGGAGTTGCAGTTCAGTGAGTAAAATAAGTATTTGATCCCCAAGCAAAACATGACTTAGTAGTTGGTGGAGAAACCCTTGTTGGCGATCACAGAGGTCAGACGTTTCTTGTAGTTGGTGATCAGGTTTGCTCACATCTCAGGAGGGATTTTGGTCCTCTCTTCTTTACAGATCTTCTCCAAATCCTTGAGGTTTCTTGGCTGTCTCTTGGCGACTCGAAGTTTCAGCTCCCTCCATACATTTTCTATAGGATTAAGGTCTGGAGACCGGCTAGACCACTCCATGACCCTAATGTGCTTCTTCTTGAGCCACTCCTTTGTTGCTTTGGCGGTATGTTTTGGGTCATTGTCATGCTGGAAGACCCATCCATGACCCATCTTTAGTGTTCTGGCTGAGGGAAGAAGGTTCTCATCCAAGATTTTACAATACATGGCCCCATCCATTGGCCCCTCAATGCGGAAAAGTCGGCCTGAACCCTTATTAGAGAAACAGCCCTAAATCATTATGTTTCCACCTCCATGTGATGTAGGGATGGTGTTCTTAGGGTCATAGTCAGCAATTTTCTTCCTCCAAACACGGCAAGTTGAGTTAATGCCAAAGAGCTGAATTTTGGTCTCATCCGACGACAGCACCTTCTCCCAATCCTTCTCCGAATCATTTAGATGCTCATTGGTAGACTTCAGACGTTCCTCTACATGTGTCTTCTTGAGGAGGAGGACCTTGTGGGGGCTGCAGGATTTCAGTCCATGGTGGTGTATTGTGTTACCAATGGTCTGTTTGGTGACTGTGGTCCCAACTGCCTTGAGATCCTTCACAAGCTCCTCCCGTGTAGTTCTGGGCTGATCCCTCACTTTTCTCATGACCATCCTCACCCTATGAGGAGAAACCTTCCATGGAGCTCCAGACCGAGGGCGATTGATGGTTATTTTGTATTTCCTCCATTTGCAAATAATCGCTCCAACCAGGCCCGGACTGGGAAAAAAATAGGCAAGGGGATTTTAGACTGAGCAGCCAACTTTTCCAGGGACTGGGGGGGAGAGATGTCGGTACACATTCGCAGGGGTGGCTGGTGTCGGTCCTCCACGCTGTAATGTGCAGAGACACTGTGATATAAAGGGGACTGCACTGTAAAGGGACAATGTAATGATTACAGTGCCCCTTTACAGTGAAGTCCCCTATATATTACAGTGTCCCAGTCCTATTGTGGCCATACAATGCTAGTACTGTCTGTCTACTATTGTGCCCACACTGCCCAGTGACACTGACCTGCTCTCTCTAGTGGTCCTGGACAGCATGGCGCGGTACAATGTGGCTCTCTCTGGTGGTATGGTACAGCAGGGCTCTCTCTGGTGGTATGGTACAGCGTGGCACTCGTGGCTTTCTGCTGGTGTAGTTCAGCGTGGCTCTCTCCCTCTGGTGGTGCAGGTACAGCGTGGCTCTCTCTAGTGGTGCGGGTACAGCGTGGCGCTCATGGCTCTCTCTGGTGGTGTGGGTACAGTGTGGCGCTCATGGCTCTTTGGTGGTGCGGGTACAGAGTGGCACTCTGGTGGTGCGGGTACTGCGTGGCTCTCTGGTGGCGCGGGTACAGCGTGGCGTTCTGGTGGTGCGGGTGCTGCATGGCTCTCATGGCTCTTTGGTGGTGTGGGTACAACGTGGTGCTCTGGAGGTGTGGGTACAGCATGGCTCTCATGGCTCTCTGGTGGTGTGGGTACAGCGTGGCTCTTTGGTGGTGTGGGTACAACATGGCTCTCTGGTGGTGCGGGTGCAGCATGGCTTTCTGGTGGTGCGGGTACTGCATGGCTCTCATGGCTCTTTGGTGGTGTGGGTACAACGTGGCGCTCTGGAGGTGTGGGTACAACGTGGCTCTCTGGTGGTGCGGGTGCAGCGTGGCTTTCTGGTGGTGCGGGTACTGCATGGCTCTCATGGCTCTTTGGTGGTGCGGGTACAACGTGGCGCTCTGGAGGTGTGGGTACAGCGTGGCTCTATCTGGTGGTGCTGGGGCTATTAGTTCCACCAGCACAGTCCTCTTTCTTTTTCCATGTCTCCTGTAGTACCTGCTTGTTTCCAGGTTTTCTCTTTTTCCCCCCAGCAGAGTGCATGCTGCAGAGTGTAGCCGTCTCCCTGCTGAGATCAATTGGGTATCCTATCTCTGGGACTACATTTCCCATGATGCCCAACTAGTTATTTCTGATTGGCCCTCCGCTGTGGCCAATTGGGAGAGAAGAAGAACAAGCAGGAAGCTTTCTTCTCTCCCATCCCGTGCTGCCACAAGCCTGACATGAGAAAGGGGGGGGGCATCGTGACAGCGGCCCAGAGGAGGAGGAACGAGGGGCCAAGAGCTGAACTCTCAGTGCGGCTCTGAGGCTGAGCAGTGTGTGAGAGACACACAGCTCAGCCCATGCAGCCACTAGTTCCGCCGGAGAAGGCACAGGCACGGCCGCATAGCGGTAGGCGAGCGGCGGCTGTGGCCTGTGTTAACCCTGTCCAGGCCGCGGTCGCCGCTTACCTCCCGCTGTGCAGCCTGAACATCAACAGCCCACGGAACAGGCGGCCCACCGGGCAAATGCCGGTCTGCCCTATGGCCAGTCCGGGCCTGGCTCCAACAGTTGTCTGCTTCTCACCAAGCTTCTTGCTGATGGTCTTGTAGCCCATTCCAGCCTTGTGCAGGTCTACAATCTTCTCCCTGACGTCCTCTGACAGATCTTTGGTCTTCCCCATGATGGTGAGGAATGGATGGAAGAAAGAGATTCTGTGGACAGGTGTCTTTTATACACATAACGAGTTGTCGTTAGGAGAACCTTCTTACATTGACAGGACTAATCTGTGTACCACATGAGCACCTACTGTAGCCAGTCTGTGGGGGGCAGAATTATTGTTGGTTGGTACGGAGGCTAGCCAGCCAGTCTCCAGACCTTAATCCTATAGAAAATTTATGGAGGAGCTGAAATCAGTGGCGTCACTAGGGTTGGTGTCACCTGGTGCGGTAATACATGGTGTCACCCCCACCCCCCCCACCCCCTGGCACTAAGCAGGCTAGTGGGTCGGTGTGGTTTCCCCCCCTTAATCTACCACAATAGATGGAGCTGGGATGTGATTGGGGTGATGGATGGAGCCGGAATTGGATCGGGGGGGATGGATGGCGCGGGGATGGGATCAGGGGGGTGGATGACGTGGGTATGGGATCAGGCGGGGGATGTATGGAGCCAGGATGGGATTGAGGAGATGGATGGAGCCGGGATGGGATCAGGATCAGGGGAATGGCTGGAGCGGGTTTGGGATCGGGGGCTGGGTGGAGCTGGGAAGGGATGGGGGGAATGAATGGAGCCAGGATGTGATCGGGGGAATGGATAGAGTGGGGATGGGATCGCGGGAATAGATGGAGCCGGGATGGGATTGGGGATGGGATTGAGGGGATGGATGGAGCAGGTATGGGATCAGGGGGATGGATGAAGCCGGAATGGGAACGGGGGGACGGATAGAGGGGTGATGGATGAAGCCAGAATGGGATTGGGGGATGGATGGAGCCGGGATGGGATCAGAGGGGATGGATGAGTGGGTATGGGATCAGGGGGGGTGGATGAGCGGGTATGGGATCAGGGGGGGTGGATGAGCGGGTATGGGATCAGGGGGGGGTGGATGAGCGGGTATAAGATCGGGGGGGTGGATGAGCGGGTATGGGATCAGGGGGGGGTGGATGAGCGGGTATGGGATCAGGGGGGGGTGGATGAGCGGGTATAAGATCGGGGGGGTGGATGAGCGGGTATGGGATCAGGGGGGATGGATGGAGCCGGGATGGGATCAGGGGGGGGTGGATGAGCGGGTATAAGATCAGGGGGGGTGGATGAGCGGGTATAAGATCAGGGGGGGTGGATGAGCGGGTATGGGATCAGGGGGGATGGATGGAGCCGGGATGGGATCAGGGGGGGTGGATGAGCGGGTATAAGATCAGGGGGGGTGGATGAGCGGGTATAAGATCAGGGGGGGTGGATGAGCGGGTATGGGATCAGGGGGGATGGATGGAGCCGGGATGGGATCAGGGGGGGTGGATGAGCGGGTATGGGATCAGGGGGGATGGATGGAGCGGGTATAAGATCAGGGGGGGTGGATGAGCGGGTATGGGATCAGGGGGGATGGATGGAGCCGGGATGGGATCAGGGGGGGTGGATGAGCGGGTATGGGATCAGGGGGGATGGATGGAGCCGGGATGGGATCAGGGGGGGTGGATGAGTGGGTATGGGATCAGGGGGGTGGATGAGCAGGTATGGGATCGGTAGGTGGGTGGAGCTGGATGGGATTGGGGGGTGGATGGAGCCAGAATGGGATTTGGGGGTGGATGGATCCGAGATAGGATCTTTGATTTGGGGGGGTGAAAGGATATGTGCTAGGGGGTGCTTTGGGAGGGGAGAGGAATTGCGCTGGGGGGAGGGGGGTCAAACTTCAAATCTGCCCTCTCCTACTTCTAGTACAAGTCCTCTCCAACCCAAAACAAAGAGCACCCCCTAGCACCTATTCTCTAACCCCCCTAAAATCACTCCTGGCAGCATAATTGTTACCTGCCAATGTCCCCAACCACTATGTCCCCCTCCTCTGCAACACTCCTGTTGCATACCTCAGGGCAGGTGCTGTAGCATGGATGGTGTGCATCCACATCCTCGGGTCTTCCTCCTTGCCTGTGTACAGCACGTTAGAGTCAACTCAGCCAAGGAGGAAGCTGCAGTGAGTGCAGCCGCGGCCGTGCCAAGTGGAGGTGTGTGTGGGGACGGTCGGATCCTGGGCAGCCAGTCTATCTCTGCCTCACTCCCTCCTCCCCCACTCTCCCCACAGATCGCATAGAGCAGAGGAGAGGAGGGAAGGGAAGGAGGGAGCCGAGGCGGCGGCGCCCCTCTCAATGCGGCGCCGGTGCCAGTCTGAGCCGGGTGTCACCCTCTGATGGGTGTCACCCGGGTGCGGGCCGCACCCCCCCGCACCCCCATAGCAACGCCACTGGCTGAAACTTCGAGTTGTCAAGCAACAGCCAAGAAACCTTCAGGATTTAGAGAAGATCTGTAGAGAAGAGAGGACCAAAATCCCTCCTGAGATGTGAGCAAACCTGATCACCACCTACAAGAAACGTCTGACCTCTGTGATCACCAACAAGGGTTTCTCCACCAACTACTAAGTCATGTTTTGCTTGGGGATCAAATACTTATTTTACTCACTGAACTGCAACTCCATTTATAACATTTGTATTGTGTGATTTTTCTGGATTTTTGGTTGATATTCTGTCTCTATCATATAAAATACACCTATGATAAAAATTATAGACCCTTCATTTCTTTGTAAGGGGGCAAAACTTACACAATCTGCAGGGGAGACGATCGTTATTTTCCCCATTGTATATACACTATTATACTACTATATACTAATATATTATTAGATGTATTATATATATTACAAACGATACAGTATATCCAATACATACCCTGCAGGTTTGGTTTCCAGCCACTAGATGGTGTTGCTCCTCTTATGACGCGCACGTCTTCGGAATGTCGGTTTGCGGTTTATTTCATTAGAGTGCGGATCTGTTTCTGTTTATTTATTTGTTATGTTTGGTTCTGGTCTGAAATGCCCCCCCCCCCCCCCCATTTCTAATCCTTCCTCATCCAATAAATAAAATCGCCTCCACACAACTTCAGACAAATGTAGAAAACTAAGCTTTAGTCGTCGTCTCTTTTCATCGCTCGGCGCTGTGCGCCATCCTCTGTACCCCGCCCATACATGTCTATCAGTCTCTGGTGCCTGAACTCTGATCCCTACACCCAGAAATATTTCATCTGAAGAGAAGTCAGACATTGTATGTGGATTGGTGTCAGTCACTCTCTGACCTCCTCTCATTGCGGCAGGCGGCGCAGGCCCTCCCGCTGTCAGCCGACGTACACGAGTGTGCTGAGAGTCAAATGGGAACTCATAAAAAAGACATAAAAAACAGAAATGAATGCAATAAAAAAAAAAACCCCTTGGTGTCAGGCCACACAAAATACTACCCAATTTTTTTGGTAAAATAAAACAGATGAGGTTGCATCGAGTAAACAAATGCCCCGGGTTTAAATTTGCGCCCGCTGGCAAAACCACGATGAACTTCAGTACCCTCTATTTTCCATTGGTAAACTTTTTAAAGTGGTAGTAAACCGCATCAATTTTTTTTTATATACCTAGAGAGGTGACTGGCCTCAGGTGATGCACAGAGATTAAACAAATCCTCATACATAAGTTGTACCTGTTTATCTACAGTCTTCTCTTCTCTACAGCTGTTCAAACTGCAGAATTTACACAGCATTTCTGAGCTCCAGTAGACAGGGGACGGGGATCTAATGTCACACACTGCACAGCTTAGAGCAGCGAGCTTAGTATAATCTGAGACCTGAGTGGAGGTAATGGAAGCTCTCCCCTCCACAAAGTCTCATAGGGAAACATGCACAGCTAAGGCTGTCAATCATCGCTGGAGGGGGCATCTCCCGGAAATGTCCGATGTCCGCATAGACCAGGGGCCCTCAAAGGTTTTAAACAGAGGGCCAGTTCACTGTCCCTCAGACTGTTGGGGGGGCCAGATCAATGCAGCCTGATCAGTGCCCCATCAGCATAGCCTCACCAGTGCCCATCAATGCAGCCTCACCAGTGCCCATCAATGCAGCCTCACCAGTGCCCATCAATGCAGCCTCACCAGTGCCCATCAGCGAAGTCTTACCAGTACTTATCAGCGCAGCCTCACCTGTGCCCTTCAATGCAGCCTCACCTGTGCCCTTCAATGCAGCCTCACCAGTGCCCATCAGTGCAGCCTAACCAGTGGCCATCAATGCAGCCTCACCAGTGCACATCAATGCAGCCCAATCAGTGCCCATCAATGCAGCCTCATCAGTGCCCATCAATGCAGCCTCATCAGTGCCCATCAATGCAGCCTCACCAGTGCACATCAAAGCAGCCTCACCAGTGCCCATCAATGCAGCCTCACCAGAGCCCATCAATGCAGCCTCACCAGTTCCCATTAATGCAGCCTCACCAGTGCCCATCAGTGCAGCCTGATCAGTGCCCATCAAAGCAGCCTCACCAGTGCCCATTAATGCAGCTTCACCAGTGCCCATCAATGCAGCCTGATCAGTGCCCATCAATGCAGCCTCGCCAGTGCACATCAATGCAGCCTCGCCAGTGCCCATCAGTGCAGCCTCACCAGTGCACATCAATCCAGCTTTGCCAGTGCACATCAATGCAGCCTCGCCAGTGCACATCAATGCAGCCTCGCCAGTGCCCATCAATGCAGCCTCACCAGTGCCCATCAATGCAGCCTCACCAGTGCACATCAATGCAGCCCAATCAGTGCCCATCAATGCAGTCTCACCAGTGCCCATCAGTGCAGCTTGATTAGTGCCCATCAATGCAGCCTCACCAGTGCCCATCAATGCAGCCTCACCAGTGCCCATAAATGCAGCCTCCCCAGTGCACATCAAAGCAGCCTCACCAGTGCCCATCAATGCAGCCTCACCAGAGCCCATCAATGCAGCCTTACCAGCGCCCATCAATGCAGCCTCACCAGTGTCCATTAATGCAGCCTCATCAGTGCCCATCAATGCAGCCTCACAGTGTCCATTAATGCAGCCGCATAGACCAGGGGTCCTCAAAGGTTTTAAACAGAGGGCCAGTTCACTGTCCCTCAGACTGTTGAGGGCCAGATCAATGCAGCCTGATCAGTGCCCCATCAGCACAGCCTCACCAGTGCCCATCAGTGCAGCCTCACCTGTGCCCATCAATGCAGTCTCACCAGTGCCCATCAATGCAGCCTCACCAGTGCCCATCAGCGCAGCCTTACCAGTACTTATCAGCGCAGCCTCACCTGTGCCCTTCAGTGCAGCCTCACCTGTGCCCTTCAGTGCAGCCTCACCAGTGCCCATCAGTGCAGCCTCACCAGTGGCCATCAATGCAGCCTCACCAGTGCCCATAAATGCAGCCTCACCAGTGCACATCAAAGCAGCCTCACCAGTGCCCATCAATGCAGCCTCACCAGAGCCCATCAATGCAGCCTTACCAGCGCCCATCAATGCAGCCTCACCAGTGTCCATTAATGCAGCCTCACCAGTGCCCATCAATGCAGCCTCACAGTGTCCATTAATGCAGCCGCATAGACCAGGGGTCCTCAAAGGTTTTAACAGAGGGCCAGTTCACTGTCCCTCAGACTGTTGAAGGCCAGATCAATGCAGCCTGATCAGTGCCCCATCAGCACAGCCTCACCAGTGCCCATCAGTGCAGCCTCACCTGTGCCCATCAATGCAGCCTCACCAGTGCCCATCAATGCAGCCTCACCAGTGCCCATCAGCGCAGCCTTACCAGTACTTATCAGCGCAGCCTCACCTGTGCCCTTCAATGCAGCCTCACCTGTGCCCTTCAATGCAGCCTCACCAGTGCCCATCAGTGCAGCCTCACCAGTGGCCATCAATGCAGCCTCACCAGTGCACATCAATGCAGCCCAATCAGTGCCCATCAATGCAGTTTCACCAGTGCCCATCAATGCAGCCTCACCAGTGCCCATCAGTGCAGCTTGATTAGTGCCCATCAATGCAGCCTCACCAGTGCCCATCAATGCAGCCTCACCAGTGCACATCAAAGCAGCCTCACCAGTGCCCATCAATGCAGCCTCACCAGTGCCCATCAATGCAGCCTCACCAGTGCCCATTAATGCAGCCTCACCAGTGCCCATCAGCACAGCCTCTCCAGTTATGGGGATAAGAGAGAGGAGCGCCGCCGGATCACACAGAGCTGCCGATAATGGTCTCCTCTGAGGGTCAGTTTTAACAACTCCCGGGTACTTACCGCTGTCAACAGGAAATCGGAGGACAGCGGCGAGGAGGACTAAGAGCCGACTCCCCTTGTATAGCTTTCCCACGCTGTTAGATGCCGGAGATTGGTCCAGTTTCCCCCTATGGGGCAGGGTCTGCGGGAATCTCTCCGGGCGGCTGAGTGCAGACCACTCATTGTGGGGGCTCCAGTCCCAAAATGGTTAGTCCATGGGCGGGCCGGGTAAATGACCTTGGCGGGCCGTATCTGGCCCTTGGGTCATAGTTTGAGGACCCCTGGTATAGACTGTCAGAAGTGATTCATACAGGTAGGAAAGGAATGAAAGAGCAGAGAGAAATCACACTCAGTGCTTTGAATTGGAGCAGGTACACACTATAGAAGGATATGCTTTGTTCATTTTTCATTTCAGAGATTTACAACCAATTGGATAAAATGTATTTATGGAGAAGAAAATCGCTACAAGTATTTATAATATGGATGCTTCTCTGCTTGTAATGGAAATTTCTGAAGTTGGTGACAGGGTCTCTTTTTTTTTAATCAGCTTGACATTTTAGCGATCGTTTAGAAAAAGCGACTATACCCGCCACTTACGTGTTCTGTACACCCCCACGTGACCCCCCCCCCCACCATAAATGTATTTTGTTTGATTATAATTGGATTTCGGTCTCATTGCTCTTAATTTGTTTATCAGGCAATCTGTCAGATGGTGATTGTCATTATTCATGTCACCCCCCCCCGGGGGGGTTCCACCTCCTCCATCATACATCTGTAAAATAAATTCAATTCTAATGAATGTGAACCCGGAGAAGGAGGTGACCCTGTCCTGTGTGGTGGGGGCGGGGAGGTCCCTCAGGACCCCCCCCCCCTGGTCCCATCACTTGGTCTGCTTCCATCTGACTCTCACTGAGGACAGAGCGGTACAAGGACAGGGACATCTGTACTCAACTCCCATCACTATGCTGGCCGGGATGTACAAAGTACTTGGGGTGTCTGTGCGGTACCCACCGCGGAACGCCGCCACCCACGCAGCGCTAAGATGGCGGCACAGCAACCCCCCCCGAAAAAACATCGGAGTTCTCGTAAGTCAATTTTATTTTATTTTCACCTGGATATTGAGGGCTGTCTGTAATACTTTTTATATTCGCACTAACATCCAAATTTTCAGGACAAGTTTTTGGGTGTGCCCCCCCCCCCACTTCCACAGGGTCCAAGCAGTGTACCCCAATTACACCCATATTAAGACTCTCCGGAGGAGGTTTTCTCCTAAAACTCTTGAATTTTATTTTTTTTAACTGTTCTGTCTCTTTATATTGTAAAGCGCTGAGCAAACTGTTGGCGCTATATAAATCCTGAATAATAATAATAATAACAACAACATTAATAAAAATATAACCTGTAAAATAATAATATTGTTATAAATCCTGTATAATAATAATAATAATAACAACAACAACATTAATAAAAATATAACCTGTAAAATAATACTATTGTTATAAATCCTGTATAATAAAAATAATTAATAACAACAACAACAATATTCATAATAATGTACCTGTAAAATAATAATATTTTTATAAATCCTGTAAAATAATAATATTGTTATAAAACCAGGATAATAATATTAATAATAACTATTTTAATATTATAAATCCTATATAACACTAGTAGTAATGCTAATAATAATATTGCTGTATAATAATAGTAGTAATAATAATAATAATACAAATATGATAAATACTGTATGCTAATAAAAATATGACAAATCCTGTATAATAACCAATGCAGGTTTTTTTTTAATACCCCCACCAACTGCTAATCTAAAGGAGCCCTATGGCTATGAAAGTTGCCAACTTTTCCTAATTTCCAAAATAAGCTCCAGACCCAATGATTGGAATGTAATCATTAAAAATGTATCTTATTTTGTAACATTTTACAAAAAGATTTCCTTTTTTATAACAAAGTTACATTGTTGTGACTACAGACAATTGTGTTTTGCATTGCACAGTATTGTATCAGCTTTAAAGTGTTACTAAACGCAGGAGCCTGCAATTCACTACATCTGGTCTCCCCAGGACTCTGCATTCACTATATCTGGTCTCCCCAGGAGCCTGCACTCACTATATCTGCTCTCCACAGGAGCCTGCATTCACTATATCTGCTCTCCCCAGGAGCTTGCATTCACTATATCTGCTCTCCCCAGGAGCCTGTATTCACTATATCTGGTCTCCCCAGGAGCCTGCAGCCGCTATATCTGGTCTCCCCAGGAGCCTGCAGTCACTATATTTGCTCTCCCCAGGAGCCTGCAGTCACTATATCTGCTCTCCCCAGGAGCCTGCATTCACTATATCTGCTCTCCCCAGGAGCCTGCATTCACTATATCTGCTCTCCCCAGGACTCTGCAGTCACTATATCTGGTCTCCCCAGGAGCCTGCAGTCATTATATCTGCTCACCCCAGGACTCTGCACTCACTACATCTGCTCTCCCCAGAAGCCTGCAGTCACTATATCTGCTCTCCCCAGGATCCTGCATTCACTATATCTGCTCTCCCCAGGACTCTGCAGTCACTATATCTAGTCTCCCCAGGAGCCTGCAGTCACTACATCTGCTCTCCCCAGGACTCTGCAGTCACTACATCTGCTCTTCCCAGAAGCCTGCAGTCACTATATCTGCTCTCCCCAGGATCCTGCATTCACTATATCTGGTCTCCCCAGGAGCCTGCATTCACTATATCTGGTCTCCCCAGGAGACTGCATTCACTATATCTGCTCTCCCCAGGAGCCTGCACTCACTGAATCTGCTCTCCCCAAGAGCCTGCACTCACTATATCTGCTCTCCCCAGGACTCTGCATTCACTATATCTGGTCTCCCCAGGAGCCTGCACTCACTATATCTGATCTCCCCAGGAGCCTGCATTCACTATATCTGATCTCCCCAGGACTCTGCACTCACTATATCTGCTCTCCCCAGGACTCTGTGATCACTATATCTGGTCTCCCCAGGAGCCTGCACTCACTATATCTGATCTCCTACAGTACAGAGAACATGGTAATGCAATTATTTTAGTAAATATAAACTGCTAAATACCTTTTCTCATCAGCAGTATATAGCAGTCTTGTGACTTCTATCAGTGTCTGGTTACAGCTTGTAGGGGGAGTTTTCATCCCCCCCCCCCCCCTCTGTCTGGACAGTGCTGATTGGCCCTGTGCTGATCACATGCAATCTCCCAAGAAGAAAAATAAAAAACTCTCTAGCAATACACACCAAACTGAGCATGTGCAGCCTGACTCCAAATGCTCTGTTGTAACAGCAGATAGATTTGGGACAGCGGAAGGAGGGGAGGATCAGAGAAGAAAGATCACACAGCGTTTATACACAATGCAGAGGATTAATTCCTTAGGTTGCACAGTGAGTGTAACAAGCATGCTTTACTGCAGATACACCCTGATTTTACTGTTGTGAGTTTAGTAACACTTTTAGTCCAATTAACCATTCATAAGCAGGTCAAGCGAATGTGCATTGTTGTTGTTGTTGGTGTGAAGAGGACCTCAAAGGTTTCTGCTGCAGTTTTAGAAGTATAAATATAATGCGGATTATTTCTCCCGTGCAGGAAGCACCCTCAATAAATGTTATAGAGCAAAAAATAAAATGATAACAGGAAATAAATAGTGATTAAATAAAGAAACAATTAGATGAATAAAAGAACAAGAAATAAAATCATAAGAAAGAAAGTTATAATTCAATTTAAAAAAAAAATAAATAAATAAAAATACAGATGAAAAAAACACTGTAAATATTTGTTATAGGACAAGAAATAAAATGATAAGAAGAAATTAAAGTCTTTTAACACAGTTGATGATGAATTTAGGAGATTATCAGTCCGGCCGCTGGAACAGATGAAGGAAAGTTATTGGCTATCGGAGACGTGAAGAGCGATAATAATAAATCAGATCGATCTCCGGAGTCTGTAACGATCGCTTCCTTCTTTCATAAGTCCTAACCGCATTCATTCTCAGGATTGCTGAATGTTTATCATGCTCTGTCTACAGACAAAACTTTCTGACTTGTTTTGTATAAAGGAGGGAATAAATATTTATTTGAGTCCATTGCGGTAGACATGTGCAATTCCTTCAGCTCCGAATTAGTTTTTTAACAAATTTTGGCAAATTCGTTCATTCCGAAATTTCCGAATTTCGGAAATTCGAAATTTCGGAAGTTCAGAAATTCGAAAATTTGGAAATTTCATAAATTTGAAAGTTTGAAAATTTGGAAATTTGAAAATCCAAAAATAAGAATGAAAATCTGAAAATTCAAAAGAATGAAAATCTGAAATTTTGAAAACCTGAATGGAATGTAACGATCTAATAATAATAAATAATAAATAAATAAAACCTTTTTATTATTATTATTTATTATTAATTTGTTCCATTCTATTTGTTTAGATGTGGCATTCAGTATTTTGGATAATTCGTAACTTTGGATACATTTGTATTCGTTATTTTGACTAACAGCCAAATTTGAAAGGAAATTCCAATACCTATAATTTAATAGTTAGATAGTAATAGTTAGTTAGTTATTATTTTGAATTTTACTGATTTTCTTTCTTTTTTTCAGATTTTAGAATTTTCGAATTTTTTAATTTCCAAATTGTCAAATTCCAAAAAATTTGAAATTTCGGAAATTTGAAAATGCGGAAATTGGAAAATTTGAACATTTGAAAATTCAGAAATTCTAATATTTGAACATTCGAAAATTAGAAATTAGAAAATTAGAAAATTCGTAAATTTGTAAATTCAAAAATTTTGAGAATTCTGAAATACGAAAATTAGCAATTCAGAAAATAGGAAATATGAAAATCCAAATTTTTGAATTTCCGAATTTCCGAAAAAAGCAAAAAAATAAATGAAATTAAAACAAAGACGAACACATTTTTTGTCAGTGCACATGTCTACATTGTGGAGATTTTCTTTCACTTCCCATCCTGTAAAAAATGAGTGAAAAAAAAATAACCACTTGAAGTCCACCCACCGCATATGTACTGCAGCAGGGCGGCTTTATTGTGCGAAACAGCATACCTGGACATCATTTCGTGCAATAGGTACCGTGGGTGTGCACGTGCACGCCCGCTGCACAGAGGTGGATTTATGCTTAGGTGGGGGAGCATGCAGGTTAGCGTTCAATTTTTTTATTCGGGGGGGGGGGGCAGGATTTTTGCAGACACATCATCATACATATGGGGGGGGGGGATTTAGGCTAGTATGGATGATTGGGAGGTATTTATGTTAGGAGTGGGGGGGGAGATGATTTGTGCTAGAAGGGGGAAGTTTTTTTTTGGGGGGGGATTTGTGCTTGGGGGGGGTCAAAGATTTGGAGGGGGTAGTTTTTTTTCAGGGGGGGGGATTTGTGTTGGGGGGGCATAGGTTTGCAGGAGGGATTTCAGTAGAAGGGTGGATTTGTACTGGGAGGAAGCAGGATTTATGCTTAGGGGGGAGCATGCAGGATAGTGCTCGTTTTTTATTTTTTCGGGGGGGGGATTTTTGCTGACACATAATCATACATATGGGGGGGGGTTGCTGACACATAATCATACATATGGGGGGGTTTGCTGACACATAATCATATATATTGGGGGGGGGGTTTGCTGACACATAATCATACATATGGGGGGGGATTTTTGCTGACACATAATCATACATATGGGGGGGGATTTTTGCTGACACATAATCATACATATGGGGGGGGGGGGTTTGGCAGCTCACCCCGGGCTCTAGATGACCTCGTTCTGGGACTAGAGGCAGAATTGTGTCTTTGATGGCCGGAGAGGGGAAGCGGTTCCTCCATAAACCTTTCCCACCACCGATGACATTTATTCAGAATCGCTTCTCACACTCGGATGAAAAGGTCGCTCCGAATTCTTTTCATGATGTGCCAAGATTTGTCCGCAAGAAGAAAAAACTAAAAAGTATTTCCCTAACAATATGATTCCTCAGAACTCATTACTGTCCTTGTTGTGTGTTCAGATCCGATCGTTCTGCCCCCCCCCCCCCCCTCGAGACTCATCCTCACCGAGACCCTCATAGAACGTCCTTCTCCCCAATACAATGGACCTCATTTATAAGGACATTTTACCCCCTCCCCCTCCCCCGATGCCTTTGCTTCTGGCAGGAAAAAAGCAGCTTAAAAAAATCGCACCTAAAGTCGTGTTTTTGCACGTGCGTTTAGACGCTTTTAGGTGCATCAATCGCTTGGGCATTCATTGATTCCATTGGCCATCATATTAATCTATTTTGGAATCAATGAAATCTGAATCACTAAAGACCCATCCTAAACGCTCCTACATGCGTGTGCAATCGCAGCTTTGGAGGTGATATTTAAAGTGGTTGTAAAGCCTTCGGCCCCTTTTCACACTCGTACGACGCTAAAGTCGTGCGATTTTGCCGCCACGTGAAGCAATGCCCGTGTAATGTTGAGGTCTATGAACCCCGAGTCGCTTCAAAGTCGGACCAAAGTACTGCGGGGACTACTTAGAAGTCGCTGCGACTTGAAGTCGCACAGATATGAACGGTACTGTTGAAAATCATGGAGTTCCACTTGTCATGCGACTTTGCAGTCCCAAGTCGCAGGACGAGTCGCACAAGTGTGAAAGGATCCTAAAAGTTTGCATTGTATGCATTAAAGTGAAAAACCTTCTGTGCTGCAGAATCCCCCCAACCCCCTTTTTCTAACCTGAGCCCGATCCGATCCAGTGATGGGCAGGAGAGCGGGTGGCTCTCGCCATTGTCTCTCTTCTCCCTGGGCAGATTAATGGCAGCGACAGCCAATGGCTCCCCCTGCTGTCAATCAAATGCTGTAAGAAGGGAACAGGGGGCAGGGTAGAGTCACCCGGTCTGTGTCAATAGAGCAGCTTTCCATGGGGAGCATGGTGGGGGAAGAGGAGGAGGCTGGCGGGGGACCCCAGAAGAGGTTGGGGGCTGGCGGGGGACCAAAGAAAAAGTGGTGGAGGCTGGCGGGGGACCCCAAAAGAAGAGGTTGTGGGCTGGCGGGGGACCCCAGAAGAAGAGGAGAGGGCTGGCGGGGGACCCCAAAAGAAGAGGTTGGGGGCTGGCGGGGGATCCCAGAAGAAGAGGTTGGGGGGCTGGCGGGGGACCCCAGAAGAAGAGGTTGGGGGGCTAGCAGGGGACCCCAAAAGAAGAGATTGGGGCTGGGAGGGGACCCCAGAAGAAGAGGTTGGGGGGCTGGCGGGGGACCCCAGAAGAAGAGGTTGGGGGGCTGGCGGGGGACCCCAGAAGAAGAGGTTGGGGGGCTAGCAGGGGACCCCAAAAGAAGAGATTGGGGCTGGGAGGAGACCCCAGAAGAAGAGGTTGGGGGGCTGGTGGGGGACCCCAGAAGAAGAGGAGGGGGCTGGCTGGGAATCCCAAAAGAAGAGGTTGGGGGGCTGGCAGGGGGACCCCAAAAGAAGAGGTTGGGGGGCTGGCAGGGAACCCAAGAAGAGGAGGGGGCTGGCGGGGGACCCCAGAAGAAGAGGTTGGGGGCTGGCAGGGGACCCTGAAAAAAAGAGGTTGGGGCTGGCGGGGGGACCCCAAAAGAAGAAGTTGGGGGGCTGGCGGGGAACCCCAGAAGAAGAGGAAGGGGCTGGCGGGGGAACCCAAGTAGAAAAGGAGGGGGCTGGCGGGGGACCCCAGAGGAAGAGGAGGGGCTGGCAGGGGACCCCAAAAGAAGAAGTTGGGGGCTGGCGGGGGACCCCAGAAGAAGAGGGGGCTGGCAGGGGGGCCCAGAAGAAGAGGAGGGGGTTGGCAGGGGACCCCAGAAGAAGAGGGGGCTGGCAGGGGGCCCCAGAAGAAAAGGAGGGGGTTGGCAGGGTACCCCAAAAGAAGAGGTTGGGGGGCTGGCGGGGGTCCCCAGAAGAATAGGAGGGGGCTGGTGGGGGACCCCAGAAGAAGAGGAGGAGACTGGTGGGGGATCCCAGAAGAAGAGGGGGCTGGCGGGGGACCCCAGAAGAAGAGGGGGCTGGTAGGGGGCCCCAGAAGAGGAGGGGGTTGGCAGGGTACCCCAAAAGAAGAGGTTGGGGGGATGGCGGGGGGCCCCAGAAGAAGAAGGGGCTGGCGGGGGACCCCAGAAGAAGAGGAGGAGGCTGGTGGGGGACCCCAGAAGAAGAGGTTGGGGCTGGCATGGGGACCCCAGAAGAGGTTGGGGGGCTAGCAGGGAACCCCAAAAGAAGAGGAGGGGGCTGGCGGGGGACCCCAGAAGAAGAGGTTGGGGGCTGGCGGGGGACCCCAGAAGAAGAGGGGGCTGGCAGGGAGCCCCAGAAGAAGAGGAGGGGGTTGGCAGGGTACCCCAAAAGAAGAGGTTGGGGGGCTGGCAGGGGGCCCCAGAAAAAGAAGAGGGGGCTGGTGGGGGACCCCAGAAGAAGAGGAGGAGGCTGGTGGGGGACCCCAGAAGAAGAGGTTGGGGCTGGCATGGGGACCCCAGAATAGGTTGGGGGACTAGCAGGGAACCCCAAAAGAAGAGGAGGGGGCTGGCGGGGGACCCCAGAAGAAGAGGTTGGGGGCTGGCGGGGGACCCCAGAAGAAGAGGTTGGGAGGCTGAGGGGGAACCCAGAAGAAGAGGAGGGGGCTGGCGGGGGACCACAAAAGAAGAGGTTGGGGGGCTGGCGAGGGACCCCAGAAGAAGAGGAGGGGGCTGGCGGGGGACCCCAGAAGAAAAGGTTGGGGGTTTCCACAGAGCAGGCAGGTATAACATGTTTGTTATTTTAATTATGCTGCTTTTATGACGCTTTTAAGATGTATTACACCCAAAACGTAAAATATTATTATATTGCAGCTTACCAATCCTTAGATATGACGGCTGCATTCGTTTTTTGGGGTTTTTTTAGGCTTTCTCTCCCTTTATTTTCATCTGGTGATCCGGCCAACAGGTCTGTTTTTTTTGTCCAAAGCACAAGCTCTCCAGCAGAATGTATCAGTTTACATGGATGAGACAAACCACTTAACACTGGCAGGGGTGCTCAGCTTTGATCAGCTTTTCTTTATTCATGTAAAATCTTTATCCCAAAAGGGGAAAAAAAGATAGCTGTAACTGATTACAAAGCGTGAGCTGGAATTCAGCTTCAATTTGTTAGTGTATCTAAATCTGCTAGTTCATCTTAACACTCCCCTTCCCTCAAGACTCACAATGCTGCTGTCCGTTGTGCCTCCTGTGTTCCTTCATCCAGAGTGGTGTCTCACTAATACAGGAAATGGGTTACTGGCCAGATCACCAGGTGAAAACGGGGGGGGGGGGGGGGGAACCAAAGGAAAGAAAACTAATGCAGCCGCCACATCTAATGATTGGTAAACTGCAATATGTTACATTTTTGGATTGTGGTTCAATATTCTATCTTTTCATGTGACAACACTGAAGAAATGACACTTGTCTACAATGTAAAGTAGTGAGTGTAAAGCTTGTTTCTGGTCTCATTCTGGTACCTCCCCTTTTCTCTTCCTCCTAGGGAACCATTATCGGATTTTCCGTTTTCGCCTTTGGCCTTCTCTCCCCGGCTGGATATATCCTGATGAACCTTCCCGCTCGTCCCAGACACTAGTGGGAGACGTCTTCCATCTGTGACCACACCAAGATCAGACACTAGAGGGAGACGTCTTCCATCTGTGACCCCCACCAAGATCAGACACTAGAGGGAGACGTCTTCCATCTGTGACCACATCAAGATCAGAAACTAGAGGGAGACGTCTTCCATCTGTGACCACACCAAGATCAGACACTAGAGGGAGACGTCTTCCATCTGTGACCACACCAAGATCAGACACTAGAGGGAGACGTCTTCCATCTGTGACCCCCACCAAGATCAGACACTAGAGGGAGACGTCTTCCATCTGTGACCACACCAAGATCAGAAACTAGAGGGAGACATCTTCCATCTGTGACACCCACCAAGATCAGAAACTAGAGGGGGACATCTTCCATCTGTGACCCCCACCAAGATCAGACACTAGAGGGAGGCGTCTTCCATCTGTGACCACACCAAGATCAGAAACTAGAGGGAGACGTCTTCCATCTGTGACCACACCAAGATCAGACACTAGAGGGAGACGTCTTCCATCTGTGACCCCCCTCAAGATCAGACACTAGAGGGAGACGTCTTCCATCTGTGACCACACCAAGATCAGACACTAGAGGGAGACGTCTTCCATCTGTGACCCCCACCAAGATCAGACACTAGAGGGAGACGTCTTCCATCTGTGACCCCACCAAGATCAGACACTAGAGGGAGACATCTTCCATCTGTGACCACACCAAGATCAGACACTAGAGGGAGACATCTTCCATCTGTGACACCCACCAAGATCAGAAACTAGAGGGGGACATCTTCCATCTGTGACCCCCACCAAGATCAGACACTAGAGGGAGGCGTCTTCCATCTGTGACCACACCAAGATCAGAAACTAGAGGGAGACGTCTTCCATCTGTGACCACACCAAGATCAGACACTAGAGGGAGACGTCTTCCATCTGTGACCCCCACCAAGATCAGACACTAGAGGGAGACGTCTTCCATCTGTGACCACACCAAGATCAGACACTAGAGGGAGACGTCTTCCATCTGTGACCCCCACCAAGATCAGACACTAGAGGGAGACGTCTTCCATCTGTGACCCCACCAAGATCAGACACTAGAGGGAGACGTCTTCCATCTGTGACCACACCAAGATCAGACACTAGAGGGAGACATCTTCCATCTGTGACACCCACCAAGATCAGAAACTAGAGGGGGACATCTTCCATCTGTGACCCCCACCAAGATCAGACACTAGAGAGAGGCATCTTCCATCTGTGACTACACCAAGATCAGACACTAGAGGGAGACGTCTTCCATCTGTGACACCCACCAAGATCAGAAACTAGAGGGGGACATCTTCCATCTGTGACCCCCACCAAGATCAGACACTAGAGGGAGGCGTCTTCCATCTGTGACCACACCAAGATCAGAAACTAGAGGGAGACGTCTTCCATCTGTGACCACACCAAGATCAGACAATAGAGGGAGACGTCTTCCATCTGTGACCACCACCAAGATCAGACACTAGAGGGAGACGTCTTCCATCTGTGACCACACCAAGATCAGACACTAGAGGGAGACATCTTCCATCTGTGACTTCCACCAAGATCAGACACTAGAGGGAGACGTCTTCCAACTGTGACCACACCAAGATCAGACACTAGAGGGAGACGTCTTCCATCTGTGACCACACCAAGATCAGACACTAGAGGGAGACCTCTTCCATCTGTGACCTCCACCAAGATCAGACACTAGAGGGAGATGTCCTCCATCTGTGACCCCCACCAAGATCAGACACTAGAGGGAGACGTCTTCCATCTGTGACACCCACCAAGATCAGAAACTAGAGGGGGACATCTTCCATCTGTGACCCCCACCAAGATCAGACACTAGAGGGAGGCGTCTTCCATCTGTGACCGCACCAAGATCAGACACTAGAGGGAGACGTCTTCCATCTGTGACCAAACCAAGATCAGACACTAGAGGGAGACGTCTTCCATTTGTGACCCCCACCAAGATCAGACACTAGAGGGAGACGTCTTCCAACTGTGACCGCACCAAGATCAGACACTAGCGGGAGACGTCTTCCAACTGTGACCGCACCAAGATCAGACACTAGAGGGAGACGTCTTCCAACTGTGACTGCACCAAGATCAGACACTAGAGGGAGACGTCTTCCAACTGTGACCGCACCAAGATCAGACACTAGAGGGGGACATCTTCCATCTGTGACCCCACCAAGATCAGACACTAGAGGGAGACGTCTACCATCTGTGACCACACCAAGATCAGACACTAGAGGGAGACGTCTTTCATCTGTGACCACACCAAGATCAGACACTAGAGGGAGACGTCTTCTATCTGTGACTACACCAAGATCAGACACTATAGGGAGACGTCTCCCATCTGTGACCACACCAAGATCAGACACTAGAGGGAGATGTCCTCCATCTGTGACCCCCACCAAGATCAGACACTAGAGGGAGACCTCTTCCATCTGTGACCTCCACCAAGATCAGACACAAGAGGGAGACGTCTTCCAACTGTGACCACACCAAGATCAGACACTAGAGGGAGACGTCCTCCATCTGTGACCCCCACCAAGATCAGACACTAGAGGGAGACGTCTTCCATCTGTGACCACACCTAGATCAGACACTAGAGGGAGACGTCTTCCATCTGTGACCACACCAAGATCAGACACTAGAGGGAGACGTCTTCCATCTGTGACCGCACCAAGATCAGACACTAGAGGGAGACGTCTTCCATATGTGACCCCCACCATGATCAGACACTAGAGGGGGACGTCTTCCATCTGTAACCACACCAAGATCAGACACTAGAGGGAGACATCTTCCATCTGTGACCACACCAAGATCAGACACTAGAGGGGGACGTCTTCCATCTGTGACCCCCACCAAGATCAGACACTAGAGGGAGACATCTTCCATCTGTGACCACACCAAGATCAGACACTAGAGGAAGACATCTTCCATCTGTGACCGCACCAAGATCAGACACTAGAGGGAGACGTCTTCCATCTGTGACCACACCAAGATGGCGCAACATACTCACTACAGAGATCCAGAGACCCAACGATTAAACAGAATCACAATGTCTATAGATATTCTCAAAGTTATATATTATGTTTTATTGTATGTCTTCTTCTACAGCATACCATCTGTCAATGTATAGAGAAGGTTTGGAGGACACATAGGGGTGTATTTTTTTTCAAATTGCAGAGCTTTTCTGTGAACCTGCTAGACATGTGCACTGCTAAAAGATTTGTTTGTTTCATTCGTTTTTCTTTTTTTTTTTGTTTTTCGGGTCATTCGTAATGATCAAAATTAGTGAATTAGAAAATTCGAAAAATCGTAATTTCATAAATTGGTAAATTTATAAAATTCGAAAATTGGTAATTTCGTAAATTCAAAAATCTGAAAATAAGAAAGAAAATCCGAAAATTCGAAAGAATAAGTCACTAACTAATAATAACTAACTATTAAATTAACGGTGTTGGAATTTCCTTTCAAATTCGGCTGTGAACGCAACGAATACGAATTTATCCGAAGTTACGAATAATCAGAAATAACGAATGCTGTATCTAAACGAATGGAACGAATTAATAATAAATAATAATAATAAAAAGTTTTTATTATTATTATTATTATTGTTTTTGTTATTAATTCATTAGGTTTTATTTGTTTAGGTGCGGCATTCGTTATTTCGGATAATTCGAAACTTCGGATACATTCGTATTTTCTACGTTCACTAATAGCCAGTTATTTCAGATTTTCACATTTTTGGGTTTTCGAATTTATGATTGTTCGAATTTACAAATATTCAGAAAAATTCACTAAACGTTTTTTCGTTAATTTGGATGTTTCCGAATAGATGAATTTGTCGAAATTCGTTAAAGAATGAATTCGGAAAAAAAACAATTGCGCATGTCTAGAAATTGCTTCATTGTGTGTAAATGGAGCAAAATTAAATGTTATCAGGCTATTTTCTCTGCAGGTCGAATGTTCTTCATGGATCAAACCAGGAAATGACCACTAGATGGAACTATAGATCATAGTAAATATGTTTTTTTTCACCTTATGATTATCAGCTCCATCTAGTGGCCAAAATTATTCAAATTAATTTTGGATATTTGAAAACAAATTCATCTGTATGGGTACCCCTGGTGGTGGGGTGAGAAGTTCCCTTCCTAAATGTTTTTACCATTGTATTGAATAATAATGTCTGTGGTCAATAAAGATTGTATATTGAATCTGGTATTTAACCTCCCCTAATTAATACATAATAAATCTGTCAAATACAAGCAGTGTGAGTACCTAAATGAGACCTGGTATCAGCCCCAGGCGATCTTATTCTGGCGCCAACTGTGGGACTTCAGCCGGATTCATTGGACGCCGGGACTTACTTGCAATCCCGGGACTGTCCCGGGCAATCCGGGACGGTCTTGGCCAATCCGTGACGGTTGGGAGGTATGCCTGCGCAGCAGAGCTCAGACTGGAAGAGGGAGAATCAGCACAATGAACCAGTTTTGTTGCAGTGCAAGGAGCATGCTGATAGGAGGAGAGGTCAGAAAGAAATTAGGCCTCGTGAGAACGAACATTTATTAGCTCCAAATTCCTCATGTGTAAGATTCTATGCATTAAGGTGAAAAACCTTCTGTAGTCCTGCAGCCCCCCCCCCCCACCCCCCCGGTTTTACTTACCTGAACGCTGTCTTTCTCCAGCCAGGAACGAGCACATGTCTCGTGTCCTGATTGGATAGATTGATAGCAGCGCAGGCATTGGCTCCCGCTGCTGTCAGTCAAATCCAATGACGCGGGGGGCGGGGCTGAGTCCTCTTTTCTGTGTGAATACACGCAAAAGCAGGACTCAGGAGCCCGCCCGCACGGGTGTCCACCAAGGAGAGTGCTTCTAAAATGTGGACACCTGATGTGGGGAGGAGCTACCATGCGCCGCCTGGGGGACCCCAGAAGAGGAGGATCGGGGCCACTCTGTGCAAAACGAACTGCACAGTGGAGGTTAGTATGACATGTTTGTTATTAAAAAAAAAAAAACACACGAGGGTTTACAACCCCTTTAAAGACTAAATAAAAAAACCTTGCAGTACTTCTCTTCAGCCACAAGATGTCCCCAGTCTTCCAGGCTGAATGACAGCCAGCATCATTCAACCCACTTCCTCTGAGCCCAGGTCGTCGTGGGTCCTCCTCCCCACCTGGGACTGAGTGATGACTTAGGCGTCATTCACATAGATGTTTATCAGCTCCTCAAGTGTAATATTTGAAAGTTTCCAGCGCCCGGGGGAGCCTGCAGGTGCAGCATACAGCCGCCAATACAAGTGATTGACTGTGTGCTGCCAGACTCCTGCGTCCGGGGAAATATTCCACACAGACGTTCAACTTAAACACCAATGCCAATGTGATCAGCGTTTACACCCGCAAACTGCCGTTCACTTGTATTGGCGGCTGTATGTGTCACTTGCGGCTCCCTGGGGGGCGGGGTTTGCGCTTGAATGGTTAATAAAGACCCATGTTCATGGGGACTAAGTCATCACTGTGCCGCTTCTCCTTCACTCTTCAGTCCCATGACGACCTGGGCTCAGAGGAAGTGAGTTGAATGATGCTGGCTGTCATTCAACCTGACAGACTGAGGACATCTTGTGGCTGAAAAGAAGTACTGCATGGGGCAAGGCCTGTTTTTTTTTTTTTTTTTTTTTTTTCAGTGGAGATTTATTTTGTTTTTAGATTCCAAAAGAAATAGAGAAAAGCATCAGAAATAGTTTCCATAGAAATCCGAGGAGATACACAAAATATGGTCAGAATATTAGACATGTGCAATTCGTTTTGTTCCGAATTTGTTTTTTCGATGAAATTTGACAAATGAGTTTATTCAGAAATATTCGAATTAACGAAAACCCGTATTTTTCCGAAAATTCAAACAATCCGAAAATAAGAATGAAAATCCAAAAATTCAAAAGAACGAAAATCCGAAAATAAGAGCGAAAATCCGAACATTCGAAAACCCGAAAATGTGAAAATCCGAAATAATAACTACCTATCTAATATTATTAACTATTAAATTTTAGGTATTTATAGAATTATCTGAAATAACGAATGGAACGGAATGAATTAATAATAATAAAAACGTTTTATTGTTATTATAATTCTTATTTATTATTATTAATTAGTTACGTTCCATTCGTTTAGATGCAGCATTCGTTATTTCGGGTAATTCCTAACTTCGGATAAATTCGTATTCGTTACGTTCACCAGCAGCCAAATTTAAAAGGAAATTCCAATACCTATAATTTAATAGTTATTATTAGTTAGTTCTTATTTCAGAATTCCAAATTTCCGAATTTTTTTCGAATTTCCAAATTTTCCAATTTTCAAATTTTCGAATTTCCAAATTTCTGAATTTTAGAATTTTAGAATTTCCAAATTTCCAAATTTTTCGAATTTCCAAATATCTAAATTTTCCAATTTTCCAATTTTCCAATTTTCCAATTTCCCAATTTCCAAATTTTCGAATTTCCAAATTTCCGAATTTTCAAATTTCCAAATACTGCAACGAAACGAATGGAACGTAAGTAATTCAAATTTTCAGTGGTTACGAATTTATTTGAAATAACGAATTTCAATCATAACGAATGACACAAAAAACGAAAAATAAAAAAAATACAAACGAATGAAACAAGCAAATTTTTCGGTAGTGCAATGTCTACAATATATACATGTCCATAATATGGGTGTAACAAAGTTTTAGGAGTACAATAAACAATTCAAATAATCTAATAACTTATTTCAGAATAGCAAAACTCTGAATGTAATTCATTATGATTATTATTATTATTATTATATTATTATATAACATAATAATATTATATAATAATATTATAATATAATATAATAATATAATATATAATATAATAATATTATAACTACCATTCATTCTTTTTTTTATTTAATCTTTACATTTCTGGCGTTCTGCGAAATGTTTCTGTTTTTTTGGCTCCTTTAATGCGGAGCGTCTGTTAATGAAGAGCGAGGGAAGGATATTCGCCCCGGAGGAGTCTTCCTGACCGCCGATCGTTTTTTCCCAGATCGGAGGGTTTGGTGCGATGCCAGGAGGACACTCTCCCAGGACGGGAAGTCGGAACGCGTTGGCGCGGGTTCAGCTGTAAATGTATTTATTGTCGTATATTAAAATAAACATTCCGCTTTTCATCTTCACTGCCAAACAAACCGATCGTTCCAGATGGGACAAACTGCCCCCCCCCCCCGAAACAATGTAACAAAGCAGTTTGTTATCTCTTTTATAGAAGTGCAAAAAATGGCCTGTTGATCCTGCCAGAAACCCAAAGAGTTCATAACTTCCTGTAGTGAACACAGAGCCTCTGCTGAGTTGAAATCCTATCTGGTGTTATCAGCCCTGCCTATGTTACTGCTGAGAACTCCACCCCCCCCCCCCATCTTACGTGGATGAGGAGAGGGGGAGGTGTTCTGTAGTTCTGCCCTAGCTCCTCCATAGATACAGTACAATAAGGGGTCTATTTCTAAAAGACAAAACAAAAAAACATTAGCTGTGCGAATGTCACCCCAGCGTTCCCACTGATATCACAAACCCTCATCCTCATCATTTCCCCCAATATGTTTTTATACCTGCGAACAGCAGCTCCCTCTAGTGACCATAGTGCAGTATTTTCCTGCGTCACACTTTTTTTTTTTTAAGAATGAAGAACATCCGATGTGGAGTGAAAACAGCCAGAATTTTCACATGTAGTGCCACAGGGATCCCCCACCCTGCACAGCCAGGCACACCGAATTTCCAGTCACCCCAGAGTCAGAGAACAGGCCCTGGATTTGTTTATTGAGGGATAATAACTTAGAGATGGGAGGTTATGGGATGTCCACTTAACTTTAGCAGAACTTCAGAGACATTCTTCCTATATACATCTCTATATACAGTGTCTATATATAGTGTCTATATACAGTCTCTATATACAGCTCTCTATACAGTCTCTATATACAGTTCTATATACAGCTCTATATACAGTCTCTATATACAGCTCTATATACAGTCCTATATATAGCGCTATTTACAGTCTCTATATACAGCTCTCTATACAGTCTCTATATACAGTCCTATATACAGTCCTATACACAGCTTTATATACAGCTCTGTATACAGTCTCTATATACAGTCTCTATATATACAGTCCTATATACAGCTCTATATACAGTCTCTATATACAGTCTCTGTATACAGTCTCTATATACAGTCTCTGTATACAGCTCTATATACAGTCTCTATATACAGCTCTATATACAGTCTCTATATACAGCTCTATATACAGTCCTATATATAGCGCTATTTACAGTCTCTATATACAGTCCTATATACAGTCCTATACACAGCTTTATATACAGCTCTATATACAGTCTCTGTATACAGTCTCTATATACAGTCTCTGTATACAGTCTCTATATATACAGTCCTATATACAGCTCTATATACAGTCTCTATATACAGTCTCTATATACAGCTCTACATACAGCTCTATATACACTCTCTATATACAGTCCAGGGGAGGACTGATAACTCATGGGGCCCCCGGGCAATAGGAGATTATGGGTCCACACAGTATACACACACACAGTATACACACACACACAGTATACACACACACAGTATACACACACACACAGTATACAATCACACAGTATACACACACAGTATACAATCACACAGTATACACACACACAGTATACACACACACAGTATACACACACACAGCATACAATCACACAGTATACACAGACACAGTATACACACACAGTATACACACACAGTATACACACACACAGTATACACACACACAGCATACAATCACACAGTATACACACACACAGTATACACACACACAGTATACACACACACAGCATACAATCACACAGTATACACACACACAGTATACACACACACAGCATACAATCACACAGTATACACACACACAGTATACACACACACAGCATACAATCACACAGTATACACACACACAGTATACACACACACAGTATACACACACACAGTATACACACACACAGCATACAATCACACAGTATACACACACACAGTATACACACACACAGTATACACACACACAGTATACACACACACAGCATACAATCACACAGTATACACACACACAGTATACACACACACAGTATACACACACACAGTATACACACACACAGCATACAATCACACAGTATACACACACACAGTATACACACACACAGTATACACACACACAGCATACAATCACACAGTATACACACACACAGCATACAATCACACAGTATACACAGACAGATGTAAAAAAAAACACAGATTTATACATCCTGTCCCTGGTTTTACTGAGGCTGGCAACCCTGATGGGGCCCCCTAGTGGCCCAGGGCCCTCGGGCAGTGCCCGAGTGGCTCAATGGTCAGTCCGCCCCTGATACAGTCTCTATATACAGCTCTATATACAGTCTCTATATACAGCTCTGTATACATCTCTATATACAGTCTCTATATACAGTCTCTATATACAGCTCTGTATACATCTCTATATACAGTCTCTATATACAGTCTCTATATACAGTCTCTATATACAGTCTCTAATTGACCCTCCCTTCTAGATTGTAAGCTCTAACGAGCAGAGCCACCTGATCCCTCCTGTATTGATTTGTATGGTATCTGTACTGTCTGCCCTCATGTTGTAAAGAGCTGCGCAAACTGTTGGTGCTCTATAAATCCTGTATAATAATAATAATATACAGTCTCTATATACAGCTTCTTATACAGCCTCTATATACAGTCTCTATATACAGTTTCTATGTACAGCTCCTCTTCTTCCTCCAGCACTCGCTTGCAGAACCCAGCAGGAACACTGTAAGGATCTAAAGATCACTCAGTCAGATTAAAGGCAATGGCCCATTACAGGCAGGAATCCGAGGCCCATTACAGGCAGGAATCCGAGGCCCATTACAGGCAGGAATCCGAGGCCCATTACAGGCAGGAATCCGAGGCCCATTACAGGCAGGAATCCGAGGCCCATTACAGGCAGGAACCCGAGGCCCATTGGATGTGTAGCAAAAAAAGACTTAAAAAGAGTGGTTTCCTTATGCGCTTACTTTTAGATCCTGTCTTGTGGGCTTGGTGTGTCTCCGGATGGATCACCCCTCTTATGCTCTGTCCTTTAATTAGGGGAACCTGGGAATCGGGTCTAAGAATGTTTCTTGTCAATAGTGTTAAAATCCAGGGACAAAAACAGCGGCTGATTGCCTCCTCACCACCAACTTCCCGCGTCTCTGAGACACCGGAAATTATGTCACCACCTCCGCCCCACGCGTTGCGTCACTTGTCACGTGACTTCCTCTTCCATACGGAGGCACACCAAGCCTACAAGGCAGGATCTAAAAGGAGCAATATGACCTGTAATGGGTCATAAAGGGAGGTGAGCATTTCACCTATAGGTGCTGGGTGATGGGTGGTTTTTGACAAACTGCTGTTTCTATTTGGATGGATGTAACAACATTTTTTCTTTTCACCGTTGGAATCAATTTCTTTGAAGTGGACTTGAATACACACTTATAATCATTTTTCTCTATTCCACTTTTTGTATATGAATGCAGAAGCATAATACCATTTGTTTTTATGCATCTATCAGAGGAAGTTATGAGTGCTTTATACAGGTATTTCATGTAGCAAAAAGATTAGAGTGTCCAGCTTGTACTCTTCCTCTGGTGACTACAGATCCCAGCACCACCTCTTCAGCCACTGCCAACCCACCTGGCTGACTCTCAGGAGACCTCCCAGAAGTGCTGCCATGCTCCCGCTCTCCTCTCTCCTTGCTCCGGTGCCTCCAGGAAGGGCTTCCTCCTTGTGTTTTGGTAGGATCCTTCCATCACCCGAGCCCTGGCCCATGGTCACCCCTCCCGACTAGGGGGCACCACTGAGGCCCTCCGACAGCATTCTCAGCACTCCATCTTCCACCTGACTCCCCCTGCTGGCATGGCCCATACCTATTTATTAGGTGGTCTGCCCCCTGCCCCCTGCCCTCTGCCAGCCCTTTAATGGGGATTAGCCGAGGCCCTCATAAATATTCCCAACAGCTCCTCCTAACCTCCACCCACTATGTCTAGAACATTCTCCAATGTCCCAGAAAACAGGGCGAGGCGCCAGAGAAGCTGTCAGGATGAGTCACCAAGAATAAATCACTGACCCCTGACCCAGATTAACAGCTCAGGCTTATGGCCCCGTACGCACGATCCGAAAAATACAGTTTTCTGATCGATCGTATGATAATCTAATCGTTAGTACACATCTTATAATAGCTGATCAGGACAGTTCTTCCAATATTATCCGATTTTCCTCATACATTGCCAGATTGCACAATTTTAATCAGTACAATTGTCATCAGAAAATACAATACAAATACATTACAACACATGACATCACTTCCCAATTTGTTTTCTGTCGTACGAGAATTTTCATAACGTTAGTAACCTCTTCAGTTTCTACTTGCGACTAGCAAGCAAAAAATGTCGGACAATTTGTCACCTGATTTCCGGATCGTGTGTATGGGGGCATTTGCCCTGAGCTACAAGAAATTTACCTGCACTAACACCTACCACAACTAGAGGGTGCTCCCCTCCCACAGCCCTGCTCTCTCTCCTCGTGTCGGGGGGTTGGTCTTGTCTCCGCCCTCTCCTGTATGTTTCTACAGGAAGCCTGTAGTGGGTGGAGCCTGCTGGGTCCCCTCCCACACCTCTGCTCTCTCTTCTTGTGCAAGGTGAAAGGTAAGGAGCAGAGGAAGACAAAGAGCAGAGGAAGACAAAGAGCAGAGGAAGACGAAGAGCAGAGGGAGATGGAGAGCAAAGGAAGGTAAGCAACAGAGGAAGATGAACAGCAGGGGAAGACAAAGAGCAGAGGAAGATGAAGAGCAGAAGAAGATGAAGAGCAGAGGAAGGTAAGGAGCAGAGGAAGATGAAGAGCAGAGGGAGGTGAAGAGCAGAAGAAGATGAAGAGCAGAGGGAGATGAAGAGCAGAGGCAGATGAAGAGCAGAAGAAGATGAAGAGCAGAGGAAGATGAAGAGCAGAGGGAGGTAAAGAGCAGAGGAAGGCAAGGAGTAGAGGAAGATGAAGAGCAGAGGAGGGTAAGGAGCAGAGGAAGATGAAGAGCAGAGGAAGGCAAGGAGAAGAGGAAGATGAAGAGCAGAGGAGGGTAAGGAGCAGAGGAAGATGAAGAGCAGAGGAAGGCAAGGAGAAGAGGAAGATAAAGAGCTGAGGAAGGTAAGGAGCAGAGGAAGATGAAGAGCAGAGGAAGATGAAGAGCAGAAGAAGATGAAGAGCAGAGGAAGGCAAGGAGAAGAGGAAGATGAAGAGCAGAGGAGGGTAAGGAGCAGAGGAAGATGAAGAGCAGATGAAGGCAAGGAGAAGAGGAAGATAAAGAGCAGAAAAAGATGAGCAGACGAAGGTAAGGAGCACAGGAAGATAAAAAGCAGAGTAAGGTAAGTAGCATAGGAAGATGAAGAGCAGAGAAAGATGAAGAGTAGAGAGAGATGAAAAGCAGAGGAAGAGCAGAGGGAGATGAAGAGCAGAGGAAGAGCAAGGAGTAGAGGCAGATGAAGAGCAGAGGAAGATGAAGAACAGAAGAAGATGAAGAGCAGAGGAAGGCAAGGAGCAGAGGAAGACGAAGAGCAGAGGAAGATGAAGAGCAGAAGAAGATGAAGAGCAGAGGAAGGTAAGGAGCAGAGGAAGATGAAGAGCAGAGGGAGGTGAAGAGCAGAAGAAGATGAAGAGCAGAGGGAGATGAAGAGCAGAGGCAGATGAAGTGCAGAAGAAGATGAAGAGCAGAGGAAGATGAAGAGCAGAGGGAGGTAAAGAGCAGAGGAAGGCAAGGAGTAGAGGAAGATGAAGAGCAGAGGAAGATGAAGAGCAGAAGAAGATGAAGAGCAGAGGAAGGCAAGGAGCAGAGGAAGATGAAGAGCAGAGGAAGATGAAGAGCAGAAGAAGATGAAGAGCAGAGGAAGGCAAGGAGAAGAGGAAGATGAAGAGCAGAGTAAGGTAAGTAGCAGAGGAAGATGAAGAGCAGAGGAGGGTAAGGAGCAGAGGAAGATGAAGAGCAGGGGAAGATGAAGAGCAGAGGGAGATGAAGAGCAGAGGAAGGTAAGAAACAGATGAAGATGAAGAGCAGAGGAAGACGAAGAGCAGAGGAAGATGAAGAGCAGAGGAAAATGAAGAGCAGAAGAAGATGAAGAGCAGAGGAAAATGAAGAGCAGAAGAAGATGAAGAGCAGAGGGAGATGAAGAGCAGAAGAAGATGAAGAGCAGAGGGAGATGAAGAGCAGAAGAAGATGAAGAGCAGAGGGAGATGAAAAGCAGAGGAAGGCAAGGAGAAGAGGAAGATGAAGAGCAGGGGAAGATGAAGAGCAGACGGACATGAAGAGCAGAGGAAGATGAAGAGCAGGGGAAGGTAAGAAAATGAGGAAGATGAAGAGCGGAGGAAGATGAAGAGCAGAAGAAGATGAAGAGCAGAGGATGATGAAGAGCAGAGTAAGGTAAGTAGCAGAGGAAGATAAAGAGCGGAGGAAGACAAAGAGCAGAAAAAGATGAGCAGACGAAGGTAAGGAGCAGAGGAAGAGGAAGAGCAGGGGAAGACGAAGAGCAGACGAAGGTAAGTAGCATAGGAAGATGAAGAGCAGAGAAAGATGAAGAGTAGAGAGAGATGAAGAGCAGAGGAAGAGCAGAGGGAGATGAAGAGCAGAGGAAGAGCAAGGAGTAGAGGCAGATGAAGAGTAGAGGAAGATGAAGAGCAGACAGAGATGAAGAACAGAGGAAGATAAAGAGCAGAGGAAGACGAAAAGCAGAGGAAGATGAAGAGCAGAAGAAGATGAAGAGCAGAAGAAGATGAGGAGCAGAGAAAGATGAAGAGCAGAGGAAGATGAAGAGCAGAAGATGATGAAGAGCAGAGTAAGGTAAGTAGCAGAGAAAGATGAAGAGCAGAGGAAGGTAAGGAGCAGAGGAAGACGAAGAGCAGAAGAAGATGAGCAGAGGAAGATGAAGAGCAGAGGAAGATGAAGAGCAGAAGAAGATGAAGAGCAGAGGAAGGTAAGGAGCAGAGGAAGACGAAGAGCAGAAGAAGATGAGCAGAGGAAGATGAAGAGCAGAGGAAGATGAAGAGCAGAGGAAGATGACGAGCAGAGGAAGGTAAGGAGCAGAGGAAGATGAAGAGCAGAAGAAGATGAGCAGAGGAAGATGAAGAGCAGAGGAAGGCAAGGAGCAGAGGTAGATGAAGAGTAGAGGAAAATGAAGAGCAGAGGAAGGTAAGGAGCAGAGGAAGATGAAGAGCAGAGGAAGATGAAGAGCAGAGGAAGAAGAAGAGCAGAAGAAGATGAAGAATAGAAGAAGATAAAGAGCAGAGGAAGGCAAGGAGCAGAGGAAGATGAAGAGCAGAGGAAGGTGAAGAACAGAGGAAGATGAAGAGCAGAGGAAGATGAAGAGCAGAAGAAGATGAGGAGCAGAGGAAGATAAAGAGCAGAGGAAGATGAAGAGCAGAAGATGATGAAGAGCAGAGTAAGGTAAGTAGCAGAGGAAGACGAAGAGCAGAAGAAGATGAGCAGAGGAAGATGAAGAGCAGAGGAAGATGAAGAACAGAGGAAGGTGAAGAGCACAAGAAGATGAAGAGCAGAGGAAGGCAAGGAGCAGAGAAAGATGAAGAGCAGAGGAAGATGAAGAGCAGAGGATGATGAAGAGCAGAGTAAGGTAAGTAGCAGAGGAAGACGAAGAGCAGAAGAAGATGAGCAGAGGAAGATGAAGAGCAGAGGAAGGTAAGGAGCAGAGGAAGATGAAGAGCAGAGGGAGGTGAAGAGCAGAAGAAGATGAAGAGCAGAGGGAGATGAAGAGCAGAGGCAGATGAAGTGCAGAAGAAGATGAAGAGCAGAGGAAGATGAAGAGCAGAGGGAGGTAAAGAGCAGAGGAAGGCAAGGAGTAGAGGAAGATGAAGAGCAGAGGAAGATGAAGAGCAGAAGAAGATGAAGAGCAGAGGAAGGCAAGGAGCAGAGGAAGATGAAGAGCAGAGGAAGATGAAGAGCAGAAGAAGATGAAGAGCAGAGGAAGGCAAGGAGAAGAGGAAGATGAAGAGCAGAGTAAGGTAAGTAGCAGAGGAAGATGAAGAGCAGAGGAGGGTAAGGAGCAGAGGAAGATGAAGAGCAGGGGAAGATGAAGAGCAGAGGGAGATGAAGAGCAGAGGAAGGTAAGAAACAGATGAAGATGAAGAGCAGAGGAAGACGAAGAGCAGAGGAAGATGAAGAGCAGAGGAAAATGAAGAGCAGAAGAAGATGAAGAGCAGAGGAAAATGAAGAGCAGAAGAAGATGAAGAGCAGAGGGAGATGAAGAGCAGAAGAAGATGAAGAGCAGAGGGAGATGAAGAGCAGAAGAAGATGAAGAGCAGAGGGAGATGAAAAGCAGAGGAAGGCAAGGAGAAGAGGAAGATGAAGAGCAGGGGAAGATGAAGAGCAGACGGACATGAAGAGCAGAGGAAGATGAAGAGCAGGGGAAGGTAAGAAAATGAGGAAGATGAAGAGCGGAGGAAGATGAAGAGCAGAAGAAGATGAAGAGCAGAGGATGATGAAGAGCAGAGTAAGGTAAGTAGCAGAGGAAGATAAAGAGCGGAGGAAGACAAAGAGCAGAAAAAGATGAGCAGACGAAGGTAAGGAGCAGAGGAAGAGGAAGAGCAGGGGAAGACGAAGAGCAGACGAAGGTAAGTAGCATAGGAAGATGAAGAGCAGAGAAAGATGAAGAGTAGAGAGAGATGAAGAGCAGAGGAAGAGCAGAGGGAGATGAAGAGCAGAGGAAGAGCAAGGAGTAGAGGCAGATGAAGAGTAGAGGAAGATGAAGAGCAGACAGAGATGAAGAACAGAGGAAGATAAAGAGCAGAGGAAGACGAAAAGCAGAGGAAGATGAAGAGCAGAAGAAGATGAAGAGCAGAAGAAGATGAGGAGCAGAGAAAGATGAAGAGCAGAGGAAGATGAAGAGCAGAAGATGATGAAGAGCAGAGTAAGGTAAGTAGCAGAGAAAGATGAAGAGCAGAGGAAGGTAAGGAGCAGAGGAAGACGAAGAGCAGAAGAAGATGAGCAGAGGAAGATGAAGAGCAGAGGAAGATGAAGAGCAGAAGAAGATGAAGAGCAGAGGAAGGTAAGGAGCAGAGGAAGACGAAGAGCAGAAGAAGATGAGCAGAGGAAGATGAAGAGCAGAGGAAGATGAAGAGCAGAGGAAGATGACGAGCAGAGGAAGGTAAGGAGCAGAGGAAGATGAAGAGCAGAAGAAGATGAGCAGAGGAAGATGAAGAGCAGAGGAAGGCAAGGAGCAGAGGTAGATGAAGAGTAGAGGAAAATGAAGAGCAGAGGAAGGTAAGGAGCAGAGGAAGATGAAGAGCAGAGGAAGATGAAGAGCAGAGGAAGAAGAAGAGCAGAAGAAGATGAAGAATAGAAGAAGATAAAGAGCAGAGGAAGGCAAGGAGCAGAGGAAGATGAAGAGCAGAGGAAGGTGAAGAACAGAGGAAGATGAAGAGCAGAAGAAGATGAGGAGCAGAGGAAGATAAAGAGCAGAGGAAGATGAAGAGCAGAAGATGATGAAGAGCAGAGTAAGGTAAGTAGCAGAGGAAGACGAAGAGCAGAAGAAGATGAGCAGAGGAAGATGAAGAGCAGAGGAAGATGAAGAACAGAGGAAGGTGAAGAGCACAAGAAGATGAAGAGCAGAGGAAGGCAAGGAGCAGAGAAAGATGAAGAGCAGAGGAAGATGAAGAGCAGAGGATGATGAAGAGCAGAGTAAGGTAAGTAGCAGAGGAAGACGAAGAGCAGAAGAAGATGAGCAGAGGAAGATGAAGAGCAGAGGAAGGTAAGGAGCAGAGGAAGATGAAGAGCAGAAGAAGATGAGCAGAGGAAGGTAAGGAGCAGAGGAAGAGGAAGAGCAGAGGAAGGCAAGGAGCAAAGGTAGATGAAGAACAGAGGAAGATGAAGAGCAGAGGAAGAAGAAGAGCAGAAGAAGATGAAGAATAGATGAAGATGAAGAGCAGAGGAAGGCAAGGAGCAGAGGAAGATGAAGAGCAGAGGAAGATGAAGAACAGAAGAAGATGAAGAGCAGAGGAAGGCAAGGAGCAGAGGAAGATGAAGAGCAGAGGAAGATGAAGAGCAGAGGAAGATGAAGAACAGAAGAAGATGAAGAGCAGAGGAAGGCAAGGAGCAGAAGAAGATGAAGAGCAGAGGAAGGCAAGGAGCAGAGGAAGATGAAGAGCAGAGGAAGATGAAGAGCAGAGGAAGACGAAGAACAGAGGAAGATGAAGAGCAGAGGAAGGTAAGGAGCAGAGGAAGATGAAGAGCAGAGAAAGATGAAGAGCAGAGGAAGGCAAGGAGCAGAGGAAGATGAAGAGCAGAGTAAGGTAAGGAGCAGAGGAAGATGAAGAGCAGATGAAGATGAAGAGCAGAGTAAGGTAAGGAGCAGAGGAAGATGAAGAGCAGAGGAAGATGAAGAGCAGATGGAGTTAAATAGCAGGAACAGTCTGTTATTAATGGGTAGTACAATTATCGGACATTAATCTCATTATCCCTCCCCCGAGCGCTGCGCTCACCTGATTGTTGTCATGACATTAAATCCGCCATCATCCTACTTAATCCAATAAAGCCATTCACCAAACTCGATCGTCTCAGAGGTCTCCGGCGCCCCCCAGCAATGTCTCCTCATTACTGACCACACACTCCCACATCGGGGAGGAATTGCCAGTTTTTATTTTATTTTAAAGGCAACGTTACAATCTGAAAGAAACATTTTATATGACAGGAAAGACACTTATTTCCATGTTGGCCCTAAACGTGTCCATGAGACGGAGCGATCGAAGGTTTACAGAAGAATTCCAGGTGAGGATTTATTTACGTAGTTACATTGTTCAAGGTTGGGCCAACTATGTATATACTATATCTGTGGGATCCTCTAGAAGCTGGAAATTACTGTATAGACACCGCTACTACACCACTACTACACAGACACTACACCACTACTACACCACCACTACTACACAGCTACTACACCACTACTATACTTCTACTATACCAACACTACACCTCTATTACACCACCACTACTACACAGCTACTACACCACTACTACACCGTCACTATACTTTTACTACACCACTAATACACTACCACTACTACACAGCTACTACACCTCTACTATAGTTCTACTACACCTCTACTACACCACTACTACTACACAGCTACTACACCACTACTACACCACCACTACTACACAGCTACTACACTTCGACTATACCCCTACGATACTTATACTATACCGACACTACACCTCTACTACACCAGTACCACACTGCTACTACACCTGTACTACACTGCTACTACACCATTACTACACCACTACTATACTTCTACTACACCACTACAACACCTCTACTATATTTTTTCTACACCTCTACTACACCACCACTACTACACAGCTACTACACCTCTACTATACCCCTACGATACTTCTACTATACCACCACTACACCTCTTCTACACCACTTCTGCACCTCTACTACACGAGTACCACACTGTTACTACACCACCACTACTACACAGCTACTACACAGCTACTACACCACTACTATACTTCTACTACATAGTATAGGTGTAGTAGCGGAATAGTAGTGGTGCAGTATAGGTGTAGTAGTGGTGCAGTGTGGGTGTAGTAGTAGTGCAGTATGGATGTAGTAGTTGTGAAGTAGTGGTGCAGTATGGGTGTAGTAGTGGTGTAGTAGCAGTGTTGTAGTGATGTAGTAGTGGTGCAGTATGGATGTAGTAGCGGTGTAGTAGTGGTGCAGTGTGGGTGTAGTAGTGGTGTAGTAGTGGTGCAGTATGGGTGTAGTAGTGGTGCAGTATGGGTGTAGTAGTGGTGTAGTGGTGGTGCAGTATGGGTGTAGTAGTGGTGCAATATGGGTGTAGTAGTGGTGCAGTAAGAGTGTAGTAGTGGTGCAGTATGGGTGTAGTAGTGGTGCAATATGAGTGTAGTAGTGGTGCAGTAGTGGTGTAGTAGTGGTGCAGTATGGGTGTAGTAGTGGTGCAGTATGGGTGTAGTAGTGGTGCAGTATGGGTGTAGTAGTAGTGCAATACGGGTGTAGTAGTGGTGCAATATGGGTGTAGTAGTGGTGCAGTATGGGTGTAGTAGTGGTGCAATATGAGTGTAGTAGTGGTGCAGTATGGGTGTAGTAGTGGTGCAGTGTGGGTTTAGTAGTGGTGTAGTAGCGGTGTAGTAGTGGTGCAGTATGGGTGTTGTAGTGGTGTGGTAGTGGTGCAGTATGGGTGTAGTAGTGGTGCAGTAGTGGTGCAGTAAGAGTGTAGTAGTGGTGCAGTATGGGTGTAGTAGTGGTGCAATATGGGTGTAGTAGTGGTGCAGTAAGAGTGTAGTAGTGGTGCAGTATGGGTGTAGTAGTGGTGCAATATGGGTGTAGTAGTGGTGCAGTAAGAGTGTAGTAGTGGTGCAGTATGGGTGTAGTAGTGGTGCAGTAAGAGTGTAGTAGTGGTGCAGTATGGGTGTAGTAGTGGTGCAATATGGGTGTAGTAGTGGTGCAGTAAGAGTGTAGTAGTGGTGCACTATGGGTGTAGTAGTGGTGTTGTGGCAGTGTTGTAGTGATGTAGTAGTGGTGCAGTATGGATGTAGTAGCGGTGTAGTAGTGTTGCAGTATGGATGTAGTAGTGATGCAGTATGGGTGTAGTAGTGATGCAGTATGGATGTAGTAGTGATGCAGTATGGGTGTAGTAGTGATGCAGTATGGGTGTAGTAGTGATGCAGTATGGGTGTAGTAGTGGTGCAGTATGGGTGTAGTAGTGATGCAGTATGGGTGTAGTAGTGGTGCAGTATGGGTGTAGTAGCGGTGTAGTAGTGTTGCAGTATGGGTGTAGTAGTGATGCAGTATGGGTGTAGTAGTGGTGCAGTATGGGTGTAGTAGTGGTGCAGTATGGGTGTAGTAGCGGTGTAGTAGTGTTGCAGTATGGGTGTAGTAGTGGTGCACTATGGGTGTAGTAGTGATGCAGTATGGGTGTAGTAGTGGTGCAGTATGGGTGTAGTAGCGGTGTAGTAGTGTTGCAGTATGGGTGTAGTAGTGATGCAGTATGGGTGTAGTAGTGGTGCAGTATGGGTGTAGTAGCGGTGTAGTAGTGTTGCAGTATGGGTGTAGTAGTGGTGCAGTATGGGTGTAGTAGTGATGCAGTATGGGTGTAGTAGTGGTGCAGTATGGGTGTAGTAGCGGTGTAGTAGTGTTGCAGTATGGGTGTAGTAGTGATGCAGTATGGGTGTAGTAGTGGTGCAGTATGGGTGTAGTAGCGGTGTAGTAGTGTTGCAGTATGGGTGTAGTAGTGGTGCAGTATGGGTGTAGTAGCGGTGTAGTAGTGTTGCAGTATGGGTGTAGTAGTGTTGCAGTATGGGTGTAGTAGTGGTGCAGTATGGGTGTAGTAGCGGTGTAGTAGTGTTGCAGTATGGGTGTAGTAGTGGTGCTGTATGGGTGTAGTAGCGGTGTAGTAGTGTTGCAGTATGGGTGTAGTAGTGATGCAGTATGGGTGTAGTAGTGGTGCAGTATGGGTGTAGTAGTGATGCAGTATGGGTGTAGTAGTGGTGCAGTATGGGTGTAGTAGCGGTGTAGTAGTGTTGCAGTATGGGTGTAGTAGTGATGCAGTATGGGTGTAGTAGTGGTGCAGTATGGGTGTAGTAGCGGTGTAGTAGTGTTGCAGTATGGGTGTAGTAGTGGTGCAGTATGGGTGTAGTAGCGGTGTAGTAGTGTTGCAGTATGGGTGTAGTAGTGTTGCAGTATGGGTGTAGTAGTGGTGCAGTATGGGTGTAGTAGCGGTGTAGCAGTGTTGCAGTATGGGTGTAGTAGTGGTGCTGTATGGGTGTAGTAGCGGTGTAGTAGTGTTGCAGTATGGGTGTAGTAGTGATGCAGTATGGGTGTAGTAGTGGTGCAGTATGGGTGTAGTAGCGGTATAGTAGTGTTGCAGTATGGGTGTAGTAGTGGTGCAGTATGGGTGTAGTAGCGGTGTAGTAGTATTGCAGTATGGGTGTAGTAGTGTTGCAGTATGGGTGTAGTAGTGGTGCAGTATGGGTGTAGTAGCGGTGTAGTAGTGTTGCAGTATGGGTGTAGTAGTGGTGCAGTATGGGTGTAGTAGTGGTGTAGTAGTGTTGCAGTATGGGTGTAGTAGTGGTGCAGTATGGGTATAGTAGCGGTGTAGTAGTGTTGCAGTATGGGTGTAGTAGTGGTGCAGTATGGGTGTAGTAGTGGTGTAGTAGTGTTGCAGTATGGGTGTAGTAGTGGTGCAGTATGGGTGTAGTAGTGGTGTAGTAGTGTTGCAGTATGGGTGTAGTAGTGATGCAGTATGGGTGTAGTAGTGTTGCAGTATGGGTGTAGTAGTGATGCAGTATGGGTGTAGTAGTGGTGTAGTAGTGATGCAGTATGGGTGTAGTAGTGATGCAGTATGGGTGTAGTAGTGGTGTAGTAGTGGTGCAGTATGGGTGTAGTAGTGATGCAGTATGGGTGTAGTAGTGTTGCAGTATGGGTGTAGCAGTGGTGTAGTAGTGGTGCAGTATGGGTGTAGTAGTGATGCAGTATGGGTGTAGTAGTGATGCAGTATGGGTGTAGTAGTGGTGTAGTAGTGATGCAGTATGGGTGTAGTAGTGTTGCAGTATGGGTGTAGTAGTGGTGTAGTAGTGATGCAGTATGGGTGTAGTAGTGTTGCAGTATGGGTGTAGCAGTGGTGTAGTAGTGGTGCAGTATGGGTGTAGTAGTGATGCAGTATGGGTGTAGTAGTGATGCAGTATGGGTGTAGTAGTGGTGTAGTAGTGATGCAGTATGGGTGTAGTAGTGTTGCAGTATGGGTGTAGTAGTGGTGTAGTAGTGATGCAGTATGGGTGTAGTAGTGATGCAGTATGGGTGTAGCAGTGGTGTAGTAGTGGTGCAGTATGGGTGTAGTAGTGATGCAGTATGGGTGTAGTAGTGATGCAGTATGGGTGTAGTAGTGGTGTAGTAGTGATGCAGTATGGGTGTAGTAGTGTTGCAGTATGGGTGTAGTAGTGGTGTAGTAGTGATGCAGTATGGGTGTAGTAGTGATGCAGTATGGGTGTTAGGATTACTCTCCTCTTGTGATCAGTTGTACTCCAGGTGTATTGAAAAGCAGACAATTTATTTCAGATGTCACACAAATGGATGATGCTTAGAAGCCAAAAGATGCAGTAAGAATCATACAAAGAGATGAACATCCCCCCTCCTAATATCTACAATAATATAGAGATAACGTTTCTATTGGCTGAGGAAATACAGATAGCATAGCCTGATACAAAATGGTACTTTATTTGACTAATTATCGTTTCCTGTACAGTCGTGGTTCTACCATATATGGTTAAGCCTAATCATCCTACAACTTACTATGGAGTTAGTTAAAGCAAATTATATAGCAAGTTAATACAACATGCTCAGAAGTCATCTTAAAAATCAGTCTCAGGGTTATTGTTTTTCTAATAGTCACACAATAAACATTTAAAACATTTCTAACAATGGATGTAGTAGTGGTGCAGTATGGGTCTAGTAGGGTTGTAGTAGTGGTTTAGTAGGGGTGTAGTAGGGGTGCAGTATGGATATAGTAGTGGTGTAGAAGGAGTGTAGTGGCTGTGTAGTAGGGGTGCAGTATGGGTGTAGCATGGGTGTAGTATGGATGTAGTAGTGATGTAGCAGTTTGCGGTATTGGTGTAGTAGTCGTGGCGTATGGGTGTAGTAGCAGTGTAGTAGTGGTTCAGTATGGGTGTAGTAGTGGTGTAGTAGCGGTGTAGTAGTGGTGCAGTGTGGATTTAGTAGTAGTGTAGTAGTGATGTAGTACTGGTTCAGTATGGATGCAGTAGTGGTGTAGTAGTGGTGCAGTATGGGTGTAGTAGTGGTGTAGTAGTGGTGGAGGAAGGATGTAGTAGTGGTGCAGCAGAGTTGTAATAGTGGTGTAGTAGCGGTGTAGTAGTGGTGCAGTATGGATGTAGTAGCGATGTAGTAGTGGTGCAGTATGGATGTAGTAGCGGTGTAGTAGTGTGCAGTATGGGTGTAGTAGTGGTGGAGGAACGATGTAGTAGTGGTGCAGTAGAGGTGTAATAGTGGTGCAGTATGGGTGTAGTAGTGGTGTAGTTTTGGTGCAGTATGGATGTAGCAGTGGTGTAGTAGTGGTGCAGTATAGATGTAGTAGCGATGTAGTAGTGGGGTAGTAGTGTTGTAGTAGTGGTGCAGTAGAGGTGTAGTAGTGGTGCTGTATGGATGTAAGAGCGGTGTTGTAGTGGTGTAGTATGGATGTAGTAGTGGTGTAGAAGTAGTGTAGTAGCGGTGAAGTAGCGGTGTAGTAGTGGTGTAGCAGTAGTGCAGTAGATGTGTAGTAGCAGTGTAGTAGTGGTGCAGTAGAGGTGTAGTAGTGGTGTAGCAGCAGTGTGGTAGTGGTGCAGTAGAGGTGTAGTAGCAGTGTAGTAGTGGTGTAGCAGTAGTGCAGTAGATGTGTAGTAGCGGTGTAGTAGCAGTGTAGTAGTGGTGTAGTATGGGTGTAGTAGTGGTGTAGTATGGGTGTAGTAGCAGTGTAGTAATGGTGCAGTAGAGGTGTAGTAGCAGTGTAGTAGTGGTGTAGCAGCAGTGTAGTAGTGGTGCAGTAGAGGTGTAGTAGCAGTGTAGTAGTGGTGTAGCAGTAGTGCAGTAGATGTGTAGTAGCGGTGTAGTAGTGGTGCAGTATGGGTGTAGTAGTGGTGTAGTATGGGTGTAGTAGCAGTGTAGTAATGGTGCAGTAGAGGTGTAGTAGCAGTGTAGTAGTGGTGTAGCAGTAGTGCAGTAGATGTGTAGTAGCGGTGTAGTAGTGGTGTAGTATGGGTGTAGTAGCAGTGTAGTAATGGTGCAATAGAGGTGTAGTAGTGGTGCAGTATGGATGTAGTAGAGGTGTAGTAATGGTGTAGTATAGGTGTAGTAGCAGTGTAGAAGTGGTGCAGTATAGGTGTAGTAGTGGTGCAGTATGTGTATAGTAGAGGTGTAGTAGTGGTGTAGTAGTGGTGTATGAAGACTATATACAGTGCTGTACGTTGCTTTTATATCTCTATCTCCGGGACGATCGCACGGCTGGGCGGTGGGGGGAGAATTCGGAACTCGGAGAGATCTACGTGTCTCGGCAGATCCACATCCAGCCAGACAGAGGAAGTAGGAAAACAATGACCTCCATAGAGTAGAGGGGAGAACATTTCTCAGAGTGTCCCATCACCCGCCCGTCCTCTGTACCCTCCGAGGAGGACACTCCGCTCCTCTGGAACTACAAGTCCCAGCCTGACCTTCTCCGCGACACTCCCAGGGATGAGGAAGACTATTTTGGAGTAGACAAAAAAAAAAATCAACTTATCTGTTTGTTCTTTTATTTTTTTATTATTTTTATTGGGTGTTTATTTTTTTTGGTGGTGTAATAAACCTCTCGTCGCCACGTAACACATAGGTGCAGCAGAAAAGACGGTGGTGGGATTTACCGCCGACACAGATCCCATCCATTTATTATTTATTTCCTATAACCATCGGCTCCACCTAGTGGCCATAATGCTACATCTTCTTGATTAAGGTTTCTCAGGAAAATATGTTTTTTTTTTTTTTTTATGTACACACAGGGAAGATTATCGGGAATTAGGTATTTAATTTTAGCTGGGTGGGGTTCCTCTTTAATTGTACTTTTTTTCACTGTCTGTCTTTCTTTCCTCTAAAAAAAAAAAAAATTGGGGGAAGAAGAAAAGATCCAAGATAAATAAATTGCAGCTTTGGTGCCCTCCAGGAGTCATTTAACCACTTGCCCTCTGAAAAATTGACGACCCTTTCACGAGCAGGAAATTTTTTGTGCTATTAATAATAAAAGACAGACAATTAAAAAATAAATAAACAAATAAATAAAACAATATGTTTTATTTTCTGCTATAAAACATCCAATATTTTTTTTTTAAATCTAATTTCTTCATAAGTTTAGGCCAATATTTATTCTGCTACATATGTTTGGTATTAAAAAAAAAAAACACACACACAAATAGAACTTTCTTTTGGTGGTATTTCATCACCTCTGCGGTCTTTTATTTTTTGTGCTACTAATAATAAAACACCATCAATTTAAAAATATATATATATATATATTTCTTCATCAGTTTAGGCCAATATTTATTCTGCTACATATTTTTGGTAAAAAAATTTTAAAAAATCCCACAAATAGAGCTTTCTTTTGGTGGTATTTCATCACCTCTGCTGTATTTTACTTTTTGTGCTATTAATAATAAAAGACCGTCAATTTTGAAAAAAAAAACAAACAATATTTTTTATTTTCTGCTATAAAACATCCAATAGATAAAAAAAAAAATCTAATTTCTTCATCAATTTAGGCCAATATGGATTCTGCTACATTTGTTTGGTACAAAGAAAAAAAAAAAAAAAAAATCCCAATAAGTGTATATTGACTGGTTTGTGCAAAAGTTATCGCGTCTACAAACTATATGATATATACGCAAATTTATTTTTATTTTTTATACTAGTAATGGCGGCGACCAGCGGGACTGCGATATTGCGGCGGACAATCTGACGCTAACTGACACTCTGTGGGAACCAGTGACACTAATGCAGTGATCAGTGCTAAAAATATGCACTGTCACTGTACTAATGACACTGGCTGGGAAGAGGTTTAAACATCTAGGGGTGATCGAAGGGTTAAATGTGTGCCTAGCCAGTGTTTATGTGCACTGTGTGTCGCTTTTACTAAGTGAGGTGCTTTGCGGGGAAACAAAATCCATCCCATCCCCCGCTGACAGGACGGAGATCTGCATTGTTTACATGGGCAGCCCTGTCCTGTCTTCCTCCTCGCCGATCAGCGAATTCCCGGTGGATATCCATTGGCCGGCGCCCGCTGATCGACTTGTGCTGTGTCTGATCACAGCCGCGGTGCTCGCACCCCTTCCCGGAAGTGCCGGATCATCGCATACTATCAGCAATCCATCCCACCCCTGCTGGGCTCGGCCCCATACAGGAGGATTGGTGCTACCCCCCTTATCAGCCGTCCTGCCTGTATTGATGTAGTAAATGTAATGTCGATCCCTCCAAATCCTTTTTAATCCCCCCCCCCCCCCAGTGCATGAAACACAAAACGTGATGTATTGCTAAGTGAATGAGCAGGGCCCTCATGTTGTAAAGAGCCACGCAAACTGTTGGTACGATATAAATAATAATAATAATAATAATAATAATAATAATAATACTGGGCGGCATCCCCAATTTTTCTGCATAAATCTCCCTGAATTTTGCACACACTCCTAAACTAGTGCAAGAGCTGATTTCATAGAAAACTGCTGCTCTGCTGCCCCCTAGTGGTCAATGTTTGATGGTGCCTAAAGACAATGATAAATATTGAACACACTATTGCAGATGCACTGGCCTCCTGTACTGACCCTCTGGTTTTATCTGACCTCTGACCCCTCTGTCCCTGCTCCCTCTTTCTCTTTCTCCCTCTCCCCTCTCTTTCTCCCCTGCCCCCTCTCTCCCTGCCCCCCCTCTCTCTCTCTCTTTCTCCCCCTTTCTCTCTCTCCCTGCTCCTACTTTATCTCTCTCTCTGCCCTCTATCTCCCCCTGCCCCCCTCTCCCTGCCCTCTCTCCCCTCTCTTTCTCTCCCTGCCCCCTCTCTCCCTGCTCCCCCTCTCTCTCCCTGCTCCCCTTTCTCTCTCTCTCCCCCCTTTCTCTGCCCTTGCTCCCTCTCTCCCTGCCCCCCTTTCTCTCTCCCTGCCCTTTCTCCCCTCTCTTTCTCTCCCTGCCCCCTCTCTCCCTGCTCCCCCTTTCTCTCTCTGCCCTCTCCCCCCCTCTCTCTCCCTGCTCCCCTTTCTCTCTCTCTCCCCCCTTTCTCTGCCCTTGCCCCCTCTCTCCCTGCTCCCCATTTCTCTCTCTCCTCCCCTCTCTTTCACCCACAGTGACATCACCAGGTGACACCACTGGGTATAGGACAGGTGATTAGCGGTTCCTGGTTTCCTCCAGACAGAACGTTTAGAATTGAGGCCGAGTCCTTCAGGTGGTTTTTTGCAACCTCCAGGTGTGGCTTTCATGTGTTTCGCACTGTGGAGGGGCCACACTGCCATAAAGCCCAGATCTGTGGAGGGGCCACACTGCCATAAAGCCCAGATCTGTGGAGGGGCCACTCTGCCATGAAGCCCAGATTTGTGGAGGGGCCACTCTGCCATGAAGCCCAGATCTCTGGAGGGGCCACTCTGCCATGAAGCCCAGATGTGTGGAGGGGTGCGGTGATGGTCGTCCTTATGGAACTTCTCCACACAGGATCTCTGGAGCTCAGTCACAGCGACCATCGGGGTTCTTGGTCACCTCTCTTACTAAGGCCCTTCTCCTCTGATTGGTCAGTTTGGATGGGTGACCAGCTATTGGAAGAGTCCTGGTTGTGCCAAACTTCTTCCATCTGAAAATTATGGAGGACGCTGCGCTCTTGGGAACCTTCCGGGGATTTTTTTTATAGTCTTCCCCAAATCTGTGCCTTGTAATAATCCTGTCTCTGAGCTTTGCAGGCAGTTCCTTTGACCTCATGGCTTTTGCTCTGATACAGGATGCCTGGTCAGCCGTGAGGCCTTTTATAGAGAGGCGTGTGCCTTTCCAAATCATGTCCAATCAATTTAATCAATTCTCGCCCGGCCTATAGACAAATGACGGCTGGGAGGGACATTTACTATTCCAGGTGAACTTCATATGATGTTCTCCCGGAACATACCATGAGCCTACATTGTGGCGCGATCTGTCACCCACAACAGATAACCAATCATTGTACCGCCTGCTGACGGTACCATGTGATCGCTGTGACCAATCACTTACAAGATTACATGACAATTGTACACTAGGAATAGCTTTCATTCGTGCCATCCATTGTGTATTATTCTGTGGATCTCTGTGATTGGTCACAGTCATCACATGGTACAGAGAGGGTCAATCACAGCCCATCTGTACCATGTGATTAGCTGTGGCCAATCACAGGTAACCATAATAGTAAACACCGAATTAATCTGTTTCATTCAGTAAAAATGGTTGTTTATAGGAGGGAAATTCACCGGTATAAAAGTAATCATAATCTGTAAAAGAAAAAAAATCGTATCACTTCCTCAGAGTAGTACAGTTTTACTATGTTAACACTGCATTGCTCTAGTCACAGTTTGTTAAAAAAAAAAAGAAAAGAAACTCATAAAAAAAGAAAAAAAAGTAATAAAATGGAAACATTTTTTTTTTTTACATACTGTCCACAGTCAGTGTCCCTGATCACTGCCACCACCAGTTATATGATGACTCTGTACTGCACTGGTGATAGTATGTAAAAAAAATAAAAAATTGGGGGAAACTTTTTTTGTTACTTTCTTCATTTTCCAAAAAACTATGACAAAAAAATACAGCTTCAAGAAACTCGCCATCCCTTTTACTAAATACATTAGACTGTCTACTTTCCAAAAAGGGGTGATTTTGGGGGGAGGGGGGGTTATTTGTACTGTCCTGGCGTTTTCGGGCCCCATGAAATGAGATCGGCTGTCCAGTACATCAGGATCGATCGATTCTCAGATATCTATCCCATAGTTTGTGGTCTCTATAACTTTCCTACAGACTAAATAATAGACACTGATTTGGGGGTATTTTCACCAAAGAAATAGAGCAGAATACAGTTTGGCCTAAATTTATGAAGAAAGATTATTTACATAGTTAGTCAGGTTGAAAAAAAAGACACAAGTCCATCTAGTTCAACCATAAAAAAAAAAAATATATATATCAATAAAATAAAAAATATCGATAAAATAAAAAATATTTGTTTGTAAAATCTTATTGCCGAAACGAAGAAACCCCCCCTTCTTTTGTCAAAATGTTTGGTCTTTTTTCGTTTATTTAGCAAAAAAAAACAAAAAAAAACCCAGTGGTGATTAAATACCACCAAAAAAAAGCTTTATTTGTGTAGAAAAAAAGATAAAAATGTCATATGGGTACAGTGTAGCATGACCGCGCAATTGTCATTTAAAATGTGACAGCGCTGAAAGCTGAAAATTAGCCTGGGCAGGAAGGGGGGGAGGGGGGAAGTGCCCGGTATTGAAGGGGGTAATTTTTCCACAGGTGGACTCCAATCAAGGTGTAGAAACATCTCAGGAACAATCGATTGGGAGGCACCTGATGCTGGCCATACACTATACAGAAAATCGGCCGAACCCATTTTCGAAAAACGAACGTTCGACTGTGACCGCAAACGATCGTGCCATCATATAATGACCGATAAATTGTTCAGTGGACATGAATAAATAATTTTTTGTTCGTTTTTTTACATATACCTAGTGCAGACAGTTCGGACGGGAAACACATTAACCTTGCAATTTATCGTACGTTCGGCAGAAATTTTCCAAACTTCCCGTTCGTTTTTTTCCCACAAAAACGTCACAAACGATTATCGATTTGTGCCCATTAACTTGCCGAAAAACGAACGAAGTGTCTATACGAACGATTTTTCGGCCGATTTTTCGTATAGTGTATGGCCAGCATGAGATAAATTTCAAGTGTTTTTGCAAAGTGTCTGAATACTTCTGCCAACCTGATATTTCAGGCTTTTATGTTTAATAAATCCACAGAGATTTCTACAATTCAGTTGTCACTTTGTCATGATGAGGTGCTGAGTGTAGATTCATCAGAAAAAAAAAAAAAAAAGAAATTAAACAGTATCAGGCTGCAACATAACAACATTGAAAAAAGTGAATATTTTTAGGAATGCTCTGTATATATTGTATATTATTTACAAAATAGACAGAAAGAATAGGAACTTTAATGGTGCTAATTATCACACAATTAATTTAACCATTTCCCTACCACTTCGGGCCAATTCTGGCACTCCGCTCCTACGTGAAAAATCATAATTTTTTTTGCTAGAAAATTACTCAGAACACCAAAACATTATATATGTTTTTTTTTTTTTTTTTTTTTTTTTTTTTTTAGCAGAGACCCTGGGGAATAAAATTGAGGTTTTTGCAACTTTTTATGTCACATGGTATTTGCACAGCAAATTTTCAAACGCGTTTTTCTTGGGAAAAAAAAACTTTCATGAACTAAAAAAACCACTAAAGTTAGCTCAATTTTTTTTGCACAATGGTGAAAGATAATGTTAGAAACCTAACATGTCACGCTTTAAAAATGCGCACGCACTCGTGGAATGGCGCCAAACTTTAAAATCTCCATAGGCAACGCTTTAAACATTTTTACAGGTTACCAGTTTAGAGTTACAGTGGCGGTATTGGGATGGATTTGTTTCGCTCTAACGTTTGCGGCGATACCTCACATGTGTGGATTGAACGCCTTTTATATATGTGGGCGTGACATGCGTATGCGCTTGCTTCTGCGTGGAATTAATATATATATAGATTTTTTTTTTATTGTTTCTTTTTGTGTTATTTATTTATTTATTTTTACACTGTCCCTTTAATTTTTTTTTGATCACTTTTATTCCTATTACAAGGAATGTAAACATCCCTTTAATAGGAATAGGGCATGACAGGTCCTTTTTATGGAGAGATGTGGGGTCGATAAGACCCCACATTTCTCCTCCAGGCTGGAAAGCCCAAGATAAAAAAAATAGCAAAAAAAAAAAAAAAAAAGCGCGGAGGTGGGAAGTGGTTAAAATGTAACCATTTCTTTTGTTTCCATTAAAAAAAAATTCTGTCTTAAAAACAGTAATGATAGACAATTTCATTTTGGAGTGATAGATTCAGTTTATATATTCTATGGTATAGCAGATGCAACAATCTCGACATGTTTCGCCACATTTTTTTTGGCTTCCTCAGGAGTTTATGCATCAATCCTTGAGGTAGTTGCCAACTTATTGGCATATGTGCAATACAATTACAGTGGAACCTCGGATTACGAGTAAAATCCATTCCAGGAGCGAGTTTACCCATTGAAGTCAATGGAAACCAAAATAATTTGTTCCGCATTGACTTCAATGGGATGCAATACCGCATGCGGCCAGAGGCGGAGGGCGCCGGAGAGCCTCGGAAACGGCCGACTTCGGCTGACCTCGGTAAACCTCGGAAAGACTCCGTTCACGAGCATTTCCGAGGTTTGCCGAGGTCAGCCGAACTGTTCTCGGGCCTTTCCGTGCATTTCTGAACGCCCACGATCGGCGCTGTTCGGCTACGGCGCCCCCCACTTCAGGCCAAAAGCGGTACTGCGCACCACTTTTGGCCTGAATCCTGCTTGTTTTGCGAGACAACACTCGCAAACTGAGTTAGGATTTTTAGAAATACAGCGCTTGTTTTGCGAAACGCTCGTTAACCGCGTTACTCGCAAACCGAGGTTCCACTGTATGTAAGAGAAATTTAATCAATATGTAATATACATTGTTATGTGGACTCTTATCTTATTTCGTATATATTTTCTCATAGAGAGCTTGTTATATAATTCAGATTGATGCATGAACTCCTGAGGAAGCCGATAAACGGCGAAACATGTCGAGATTGTCGCATCTGCTGTAACATGAAATATGTAAACTGAATCTATCACTCCAAAATTAAATTGTCTATGATTACTGTTTTAAGATAATATATTTTTTTTTTTTAATGGAAAAAAAATAAATGGTTACATTTTAAACAATTGTGTGATAATTAGCACCCTTAAAGTCCATATTCTTTAGGTCTATTTTTTTCTACAAAAAATGGGATGGGGTGCCGGCACCTACCAGCAAGAGACTTACACCTGCATCCTCACCAGCCTATCTGCCCTCTTCACTGCCTCCAGCTCTTCTGCCAGCGTGTTAAGTCCTGCCATCCCTACGCGTTCCAGATGCACACCAGCACCTACCAGCAAGAGACTTATGAGGCACTCATGCCACTTTGTGCTCTGGCATTCCCTGTCACCCAATCAGGGACCCCAGAACCAGGGATAAAAGAGAGGCCCTAATCAACGCCTCGGGGTCCAACATCAGGCTTCATTCTTGTATTGGTTGTGGTAGCCCCGCCCTCCTCTATGGATGAACGCCGCCTTCCTCTTGTTATTTGCCCCAGTAGCCCCGCCCTCCTCTATGGATGAACGCCGCCTTCCTCTTGTTATTTGCCCCAGTAGCCCCGCCCTCCTTGAAAAATGAGCCCCACCTTTCTACATGGATGAGTCCGGTAGCCCAGCCCTCCTATAGAGATGATTCCCAGTAGCCTCGCCTTCTTCTATGAATAAGCTCCTGTAGCTCTGCCCCCGCCTATGAATGATTCTCCCTGTCAGGGACCTGTCAGCACCAGACGCGGGCATATACGTGCGCGCATGCGCCTGCGTGCCCCTGCACGAGCTGTGCAACAATTCCCATCTACTGGTTCACATCAGCGTGTCCCTCAGGCGCGCGCGAGTGCGCGATGGGTGCGCGTGCGCGTTGTTTGGCGCCACTGAGCGCATAAAGGACTCTCAGCTGCACTGGTGCGCTGCTGTTTTGTCTTCAGCTTCTGTGATCTGTTACCTGCACCTGATTGATTGTTCTACTATACCGACCCGGCTCTGTTTGACTACCCTGCTCTCTCCAATCCGACCCGGCTTGCCTGACTCTGCTACTACCTCTGCCTGTGATCCGTTGCTGACCTCTGCTTGTCATCCTACCCTGCCTTTGCCTGCTGTGTTCAACTGCCTTGTTTACCTGCCGACCTGGACTGTCTGACCCTGCTTGTGCCTCCTGCATGCTCCGTGTGCTGCTGCATGTCCAGCTTCTGTTCCAGTGTCCGCTGCACCTGCACCCATCAGCCCTTCAGTCTGCTGTCTGCCGTGGACCGCCTACACCTGCAGTCCAGCCATCCCTGGAGGGATCTCTACTCTGCTACCAGCACCAGTAGCTCCGACTTCAACAGGCACTCCTAGCCCACTGCGCTCACGAGACCACTGTCCCCACGAGACCACTGTCCCCACGAGAGCACTGCCCCCACGAGACCACTGTCCCCACGAGACCACTGTCCCCACGAGACCACTGCCCCCACGAGACCACTGTCCCCACGAGACCACTGTCCCCACGAGACCACTGTCCCCACGAGACCACTGTCCTCACGAGACCACTGTCCCCACGAGACCACTGTCCCCACGAGACCTCTGTCCCCACGAGAGCACTGTCCCCACGAGACCTCTGTCCCCACGAGACCACTGTCCCCACGAGACCACTGTCCCCACGAGACCTCTGTCCCCACGAGAGCACTGTCCTCACAAGACCACTGTCCTCACAAGACCACTGTCCCCACGAGACCACTGTCCCCACGAGACCTCTGTCCCCACGAGACCTCTGTCCCCACGAGAGCACTGTCCTCACAAGACCACTGTCCTCCCGAGACCACTGTCCCCACGAGACCACTGTCCCCACGAGACCTCTGTCCCCACGAGAGCACTGTCCCCACGAGACCTCTGTCCCCACGAGACCTCTGTCCCCACGAGACCACTGTCCCCACGAGACCAATGTCCCCACGAGACCACTGTCCTCACGAGACCACTGTCCTCACGAGACCACTGTCCTCACGAGACCTCTGTCCCCACGAGACCACTGTCCCCACGAGACCAATGTCCCCACGAGACCACTGTCCTCACGAGACCACTGTCCTCACGAGACCACTGTCCTCACGAGACCACTGTCCTCACGAGACCACTGTCCTCACGAGACCTCTGTCCACTCCAGTGGCTCCTGAACCAGCGCTGTATGAGAGGTCTTCTCCTACAAGTCAGGCTCTACTACCAGGTACCTAACAGTCCCCTAAGTCCCCAAATCTGGGAGGGGGAATGACAGTGCTGGGGGGGGGATTACATTTTTCGGTGGCTGACAGTACTGGGGGTGAATGACCGATCTGGGAGGGGGGCTGAAAAAAAATCTGATTTTTTAAAAAATTTTTTATTGGATGTTTTATAGCAGAAAGTAAAAAAATATTGTATTTTTTTTTTTCACAATTGTCGGTCTTTTTTGGGTTTATAGTGCAAAAAATAAAAACGGCAGAGGTGATCAAAAACCACCAAAAGGAAACTATATGTGGGAAAAAAATGCTATAAATGTTATTTTTGTACAGCGTTGCATGACCGCGCAATCGTCAGTTGAAAATATGGCCTGGTCAGGAAGGGGGGTAAATCTTCCGGAGGTGAAGTGGTTAATATAATGACACCATCATCATCTATATACAGGGATAGAAGCGGAATGGACATCACTATAAGCCAACCTTTCTCTATGAATGGGCTTCAGTAACCCGCCCTTCTCTATGGCAAACCCCGCCCTCCTCTATGGCAAGCTCCGCCCTCCTCCATAGATGAGCTCGGTAGACCCGCCTCTCTGTCACTATGAGCCCCGCCCTCCTTCATAGATTAGCTCGGTAGGCCCGCCTTCCTGTCACTATGAATCCCGCCCTCCCCCATAGATGAGCTCGGTAGACCCGCCCTCCTGTCATGGCGAGCCCCGCCCTCCCCCGTAGATGAACTCGGTAGACCCGCCCTCCTGTCATGGCGAGCCCCGCCCTCCTCCACAGATGACTCCTCCCCTCCGGCGGCCATTGCAGTCAGTCCTCGGCCTCCCCCGATGATCAGACGGCGGCGGGTCACCTCCACATCCGGGTGTCCGGGTCACCCATAGATCACCCGGGAGGGGGGAGGGGAGAGCCGGCACCACGGATTCCTGTGCCAGAAGACTCCAACTGGACGCCATGTCCACCAAGGCGGAGCAATGTGAGTGACACCCCGAGAGAGAGAGAGAGAGAGGAGCTGTCCGCGGTGCTGAACCCGGAGAGATGGGGGAGGGGGGACTGACAGTACTGGGGGGCATGACAAATCTGGGGGGGTACTGAGAGTACTGGGGGGCATGACTAATCTGGGGGGGTACTGAGAGTACTGGGGGGCATGACAAATCTGGGGGGGTACTGACAGTACTGGGGGGGCATGACAAATCTGGGGGGGTACTGACAGTACTGGGGGGCATGACAAATCTGGGGGGGGACTGACAGTACTGGGGGGGCATGACAAATCTGGGGGGGTACTGACAGTACTGGGGGGCATGACAAATCTGGGGGGGTACTGACAGTACTGGGGGACATGACAAATCTGGGGGGGTACTGAGAGTACTGGGGGGCATGACAAATCTGGGGGGGTACTGAGAGTACTGGGGGGCATGACAAATCTGGGGGGGTACTGACAGTACTGGGGGGCATGACAAATCTGGGGGGGTACTGACAGTACTGGGGGGCATGACAAATCTGGGGGGGTACTGACAGTACTGGGGGGCATGACAAATCTGGGGGGGTACTGACAGTACTGGGGGGCATGACAAATCTGGGGGGGTACTGACAGTACTGGGGGGGCATGACAAATCTGGGGGGGTACTGACAGTACTGGGGGACATGACAAATCTGGGGGGGTACTGACAGTACTGGGGGGGCATGACAAATCTGGGGGGGTACTGAGAGTACTGGGGGGCATGACAAATCTGGGGGGGTACTGACAGTACTGGGGGGCATGACAAATCTGGGGGGGGACTGACAGTACTGGGGGGCATGACAAATCTGGGGGGGGGGACTGACAGTACTGGGGGGCATGACAAATCTGGGGGGGTACTGACAGTACTGGGGGGCATGACAAATCTGGGGGGGTACTGACAGTACTGGGGGGGCATGACAAATCTGGGGGGGTACTGAGAGTACTGGGGGGCATGACTAATCTGGGGGGGTACTGACAGTACTGGGGGGCATGACAAATCTGGGGGGGGTACTGACAGTACTGGGGGACATGACAAATCTGGGGGGGTACTGAGAGTACTGGGGGGCATGACAAATCTGGGGGGGTACTGAGAGTACTGGGGGGCATGACAAATCTGGGGGGGTACTGACAGTACTGGGGGGCATGACAAATCTGGGGGGGGTACTGACAGTACTGGGGGGGCATGACAAATCTGGGGGGGGGACTGACAGTACTGGGGGGCATGACAAATCTGGGGGGGTAATGAGAGTACTGGGGGGCATGACTAATCTGGGGGGGGGGGTACTGACAGTACTGGGGGGGCATGACAAATCTGGGGGGGGACTGACAGTACTGGGGGGCATGACAAATCTGGGGGGGTAATGAGAGTACTGGGGGGCATGACAAATCTGGGGGGGTACTGACAGTACTGGGGGGGCATGACAAATCTGGGGGGGGACTGACAGTACTGGGGGGCATGACAAATCTGGGGGGGTACTGACAGTACTGGGGGGGCATGACAAATCTGGGGGGGTACTGACAGTACTGGGGGGGCATGACAAATCTGGGGGGGTACTGACAGTACTGGGGGGCATGACAAATCTGGGGGGGTACTGAGAGTACTGGGGGGCATGACTAATCTGGGGGGGTACTGACAGTACTGGGGGGGCATGACAAATCTGGGGGGGTACTGAGAGTACTGGGGGGCATGACAAATCTGGGGGGGTACTGACAGTACTGGGGGGCATGACAAATCTGGGGGGGTACTGACAGTACTGGGGGGGCATGACAAATCTGGGGGGGTACTGACAGTACTGGGGGGCATGACTAATCTGGGGGGGTACTGAGAGTACTGGGGGGCATGACTAATCTGGGGGGGTACTGACAGTACTGGGGGGCATGACAAATCTGGGGGGGTACTGACAGTACTGGGGGGCATGACAAATCTGGGGGGGTACTGACAGTACTGGGGGGGCATGACAAATCTGGGGGGGTACTGAGAGTACTGGGGGGCATGACAAATCTGGGGGGGTACTGACAGTACTGGGGGGCATGACAAATCTGGGGGGGGGACTGACAGTACTGGGGGGCATGACAAATCTGGGGGGGGGACTGACAGTACTGGGGGGCATGACAAATCTGGGGGGGGTACTGACAGTACTGGGGGGGCATGACAAATCTGGGGGGGTACTGAGAGTACTGGGGGGCATGACTAATCTGGGGGGGTACTGACAGTACTGGGGGGCATGACAAATCTGGGGGGGGTACTGACAGTACTGGGGGACATGACAAATCTGGGGGGGTACTGAGAGTACTGGGGGGCATGACAAATCTGGGGGGTACTGAGAGTACTGGGGGGCATGACAAATCTGGGGGGTACTGACAGTACTGGGGGGCATGACAAATCTGGGGGGGTACTGACAGTACTGGGGGGGCATGACAAATCTGGGGGGGGACTGACAGTACTGGGGGGCATGACAAATCTGGGGGGGTAATGAGAGTACTGGGGGGCATGACTAATCTGGGGGGGGGGTACTGACAGTACTGGGGGGGCATGACAAATCTGGGGGGGGACTGACAGTACTGGGGGGCATGACAAATCTGGGGGGGTAATGAGAGTACTGGGGGGCATGACAAATCTGGGGGGGGTACTGACAGTACTGGGGGGGCATGACAAATCTGGGGGGGGACTGACAGTACTGGGGGGCATGACAAATCTGGGGGGGGACTGACAGTACTGGGGGGGCATGACAAATCTGGGGGGGTACTGACAGTACTGGGGGGCATGACAAATCTGGGGGGGTACTGAGAGTACTGGGGAGCATGACTAATCTGGGGGGGTACTGACAGTACTGGGGGGGCATGACAAATCTGGGGGGGTACTGAGAGTACTGGGGGGCATGACAAATCTGGGGGGGTACTGACAGTACTGGGGGGCATGACAAATCTGGGGGGGTACTGAGAGTACTGGGGGGCATGACAAATCTGGGGGGGGTACTGAGAGTACTGGGGGGCATGACAAATCTGGGTGGGTACTGAGAGTACTGGGGGGCATGACAAATCTGGGGGGGTACTGAGAGTACTGGGGGGCATGACAAATCTGGGGGGGTACTGACAGTACTGGGGGGCATGACAAATCTGGGGGGGTACTGAGAGTACTGGGGGGCATGACAAATCTGGGGGGGGTACTGACAGTACTGGGGGGCATGACTAATCTGGGGGGGTACTGACAGTACTGGGGGGGCATGACAAATCTGGGGGGGGGTACTGACAGTACTGGGGGGCATGACTAATCTGGGGGGGTACTGACAGTACTGGGGGGGCATGACAAATCTGGGGGGGGGGTACTGACAGTACTGGGGGGCATGACTAATCTGGGGGGGTACTGACAGTACTGGGGGGCATGACAAATCTGGGGGGGGTACTGACAGTACTGGGGGGCATGACAAATCTGGGGGAGTACTGACAGTACTGGGGGGCATGACAAATCTGGGGGGGGGTACTGACAGTACTGGGGGGCATGACTAATCTGGGGGGGTACTGACAGTACTGGGGGGCATGACTAATCTGGGGGGGTACTGACAGTACTGGGGGGCATGACAAATCTGGGGGGGTACTGAGAGTACTGGGGAAGGGGAGGGGCTGACAGTGCTGGGGGAGAATGACAAATCTGGGGGGGGGTACTGAAAGTGCTGGGGTGAATGACAAGTCTGGGGGGGTACTGACAGTACTGGGGAAGGGGGGGGGGGCTGACAGTGCTGGGGAAGGGGGGGGGAGGCTGACAGTGCTGGGTATGACAAATCTGGGGGAGGGGGCTACTGACAGTGCTGGGGGGAATGAAAAATCTGGGGGGGGGGTACTGACAGTACTGGGGGATGACAAATCTGGGGGGGGGTACTGACAGTGCTGGGGGTACTGACAAGTCTGGGGGGGGGGTACTGACAGTACTGGGGAAGGGGGGGACTTAAAGTGCTGGGGAAGGGGGGGGCTGACAGTGCTGGGGATGACAAATCTGGGGGGGGGGCTACTGACAGTTTTGGGGGTGAATGACAAGTCTGGGGGGGTACTGACAGTACTGGGGAAGGGGGGGGGGCTGACAGTGCTGGGGAAGGGGGGGGGGGAGGCTGACAGTGCTGGGGATGACAAATCTGGGGGAGGGGGCTACTGACAGTGCTGGGGGGAATGAAAAATCTGGGGGGGGGTACTGACAGTACTGGGGGATGACAAATCTGGGGGGGGGGGTACTGACAGTGCTGGGGGTACTGACAAGTCTGGGGGGGGGGTACTGACAGTACTGGGGAAGGGGGGGACTTAAAGTGCTGGGGAAGGGGGGGGCTGACAGTGCTGGGGAAGGGGGGGGGACTGACAGTGCTGGGGAAGGGGGGGGGACTGACAGTGCTGGGGGGGAATGACGAGTCGGGGGGGGGGGTACTGACAGTACTGGGGAAGGGGGGGGCTGACAGTGCTGGGAATGACAAATCTGGGGGGGGGGGGCTACTGACAGTTTTGGGGGTGAATGACAAGTCTGGGGGGGTACTGACAGTACTAGGGAAGGGGGGGGGGGACTGACAGTGCTGGGGGGGAATGACGAGTCGGGGGGGGGGTACTGACAGTACTGGGGAAGGGGGGGGCTGACAGTGCTGGGGATGACAAATCTGAGGGGGGGGGCTACTGACAGTACTGGAGAAGGGGGAGGGGGGGGCTGACAGTGCTGGGGGGATGACAAATCTGGGGGGTAGAATTCTGACAGTGCTGGGGAGGGGGGAATGACCAATCTGGGGGGGGGGGCTGCCAGTTCTTGAGAAGTGGGGGGGGCTGACAGTATTGAGGAAGGGGGGGCTGACAGTACTGGGGGAATGACAAATAAATCTGGGGGGGGATTCTGACGGTGCTGGGGGGGAATGACAAATCTGGGGGGGTACTGACAGTACTGGGGAAGAGGGGGGGGCTGACCGTGCTGGGGGGAATGATAAATCTGAGGGGGGGGGGGCTACTGACAGTACTGGAGAAGGGGGGGTGACAGTGCTTGGGGAAAATGACAAATAAATATGGGGGGTGGAATTCTGACAGTGCAGAGGAAGGGGGGAATGACAAATCTGGGGGGGGGGGGGCTGCCAGTTCTGGAGAAGTGGGGGGGCTGACAGTACTGGGGAAGGGGGGTGGCTGGCAGGAACTAACAGTGCTGGGGTGCCATGAAATTCTGTAGGTACAGGGAAGTGACTGGCAATCCTGGGGGGGGGGGGGGGGTTAATGACACTGCTGGGGGTACAGGGAAGAGACTGACAGTCCTGGGGGGGTGTGGGGTACTGACAGTCCTGGGGGTACAGGGGGGGAGACTGACACTTCTGGGGGTACAGGGGGAGACTGACACTTCTGGGGGTACAGGGGGAGACTGACACTTCTGGGGGTACAGGGGGGAGACTGACACTTCTGGGGGTACAGGGGGGAGACTGACACTTTTGGGGGTACAGGGGGGGAGACTGACACTGCTGGGGATACAGGGGGGTGACTGACACTGCTGGGGGTACAGGGAGGAGACTGACACTTATGGGGGTACAGGGGGCTGACTGACACTTCTGGGGGTACAGGGGGGAGACTGACACTTCTGGAGGTACAGAGGGATGACTGACACTGCTGGGGATACAGGGAGGAGACTGATACTTCTGGGGGTACAGGGGGGTGACTGACACTTATGGGTTTACAGTGGGGAGACTGACACTTTTGGGGGTACAGGGGGTAACTGACACTGCTGGGAGTACAGGGAGGAGACTGACATTTCTGGGGGTACAGGGGGGGAGACTGACACTTATGGGGGTACAGGGGGGGAGACTGACACTGCTGGGGGTACAGGGGGGTGACTGACACTGCTGGGGATACAGAGAGGAGACTGATACTTCTGGGGATACAGGGAGGAGACTGACACTTCTGGGGGTACAGGGAGGAGACTGACACTTCTGGGGGTACAGGGGGGGACTGACACTTCTGGGGGTACAGGGAGGAGACTGACATTTCTGGGAGTACAGGGGGGTGACTGACACTGCTGGGGATACAGAGAGGAGACTGACACTTCTGGGGGTACAGGGGGGAGACTGACACTTCTGGGGGTACAGGGGGAGACTGACACTTCTGGGGGTACAGGGGGGAGACTGACACTTCTGGGGGTACAGGGGAGTGACTGACACTTCTGGGGGTGCAGGGGGGAGACTGCCACTTCTGGGGGTACAGGGGAGTGACTGACACTTCTGGGGGTACAGGGGGACTGACACTTCTGGGGGTACAGGGGGTGAATGACACTGCTGGGGGTACAGAGAGGAGACTGACACTTCTGGGGGTACAGGGGGACTGACACTTCTGGGGGTACAGGGGGAGACTGACACTTCTGGGGGTACAGGGGGAGACTGACACTTCTGGGGGTACAGGGGGGAGACTGACACTTCTGGGGGTGCAGGGGGGAGACTGCCACTTCTGGGGGTGCAGGGGGGAGACTGCCACTTCTGGGGGTACAGGGGAGTGACTGACACTTCTGGGGGTACAGGGGGTGAATGACACTGCTGGGGGTACAGAGAGGAGACTGACACTTCTGGGGGTACAGGGGGGGACTGACACTTCTGGGGGTACAGGGAGGAGACTGACATTTCTGGGAGTACAGGGGGGTGACTGCCACTGCTGGGGATACAGGGAGGAGACTGATACTTCTGGGGGTACAGGGAGGAGACTGACACTTCTGGGGGTACAGGGGGGTGACTGACACTGCTGGGGATACAGAGAGGAGACTGACACTTCTGGGGGTACAGGGGGGAGACTGACACTTCTGGGGGTACAGGGGGAGACTGACACTTCTGGGGGTACAGGGGGGAGACTGACACTTCTGGGGGTACAGGGGAGTGACTGACACTTCTGGGGGTGCAGGGGGGAGACTGCCACTTCTGGGGGTACAGGGGAGTGACTGACACTTCTGGGGGTACAGGGGGACTGACACTTCTGGGGGTACAGGGGGTGAATGACACTGCTGGGGGTACAGAGAGGAGACTGACACTTCTGGGGGTACAGGGGGACTGACACTTCTGGGGGTACAGGGGGAGACTGACACTTCTGGGGGTACAGGGGAGTGACTGACACTTCTGGGGGTACAGGGGGACTGACACTTCTGGGGGTACAGGGGGTGAATGACACTGCTGGGGGTACAGAGAGGAGACTGACACTTCTGGGGGTACAGGGGGACTGACACTTCTGGGGGTACAGGGGGAGACTGACACTTCTGGGGGTACAGGGGGGAGACTGACACTTCTGGGGGTGCAGGGGGAGACTGCCACTTCTGGGGGTGCAGGGGGGAGACTGCCACTTCTGGGGGTACAGGGGGAGACTGCCACTTCTGGGGGTGCAGGGGGGGAGACTGCCACTTCTGGGGGTACAGGGGAGTGACTGACACTTCTGGGGGTACAGGGGGACTGACACTTCTGGGGGTACAGGGGGTGAATGACACTGCTGGGGGTACAGAGAGGAGACTGACACTTCTGGGGGTACAGGGGGACTGACACTTCTGGGGGTACAGGGGGTGAATGACACTGCTGGGGGTACAGAGAGGAGACTGACACTTCTGGGGGTACAGGGGGGGACTGACACTTCTGGGGGTACAGACATTCACCCAGCTGTGATGAATTCTGACCATATTCTGATTTAGCACAGTGATTTCCTATGATTGTCAGCTCCATCTAGTGGCCATCATGTGATATTTTTTCTCATTAAAGTATTTCAGAAAAAAATAGCACATAATGGCCACTAGATGGAGCTGACCGTTATAGGAAATCACTGTATAGTTCTATAATAGTTCTGTGTGGTGTCCGTGCTGGCAATGTCCAAACCATCATGGCTGCTACTTCTGCCGCCATCTTTCTTCTAGCCCCGGTTATAGAAATATAGACAAATTGGCCGGTACACCCGGAAATTTACAGCTTCCTCGCTCGATTGTTTCTGGGTCAGGCTCGATACTGATCAGCACCCCCTCCTACAAAGGTTCTTAGCTGGAGATCCCGCCAGTGACAGAGCTTCCTGTTGCAGGCTGACAACCCTAAGCCACGCCCCCCACAATGAGCAGCGGTGTTGTCAGACTGCTGTGTGTTCTCCTATCAGGTCTTTCAGAGATCCGATCAATGGATCAATAGGTGATGATCAGAGGCATCCAGTAATGCACTGCGCCCCGAGCCCACCCAGTTGTGTGACAATAATCAATGAATATTCTCTATTGTCACACTGATTCTCCTTCCGGCCAATCAGGAAGGAGGTTCTGGGACCCGTTTCTCCATTGGCCGAAAGGAGAAGCGATCCCATTGGCCTAGGAGGAGGAGGGAGGAGGAGCAAGGAGAGGCATGACAGCTGTGATGAGGAGGAGACGCAGGGGAAGCCCCACCCACCAGCCGCCACTGGTGATCATAGAGAACTGAAGGCGGGGCTTTTCTTCAGGGGGAACGCACTTCCAGCAGCGTATGTAGGGGGGAGGGGTAATGGGGTGTGCTGCAGGGTGTATTGATGCTGGCTGTTGGGGGATCTATTCTAGCTGGAGGGGATTCATTTTTGCAGGGGGGGTCTATTGTTGCTGTTGGGGAAACTATTATTGCTGGGGCTGGGTCTTATATTGCTGGGGGGGGGATCAGTTATTGCTAGGAGAGATCTATTCTTACTGGCAGGGGTCTATTGTTGGGGTGATCTACTGTTGCTGGCTATGGGGAGATCTGTTGTTGCTGCCAGGGGTGGGGGGGGGGATTTTGTTTCGTGTGGTCCATTGTTATTTGGGAGATCTATTGTTGCTGGCTGTTGGAGAGTCTATTGATGCTGGCTATGGGGAGATCTGTTGTTGCTGCCAGGGGTGTGGGGGGGGGAGGGATTTTGTTTCTTGTGGTCCATTGTTATTTGGGAGATCTATTGTTGCTGGCTGTTGGAGAGTCTATTGATGCTGGCTATGGGGAGATCTGTTGTTGCTGCTGGGGGGGTCTATTGTTGCTGTTGGGCGAACTATTGTTGCTTGGGCTGGGTCTTCTATTGTTTGGGGGTCATTTATTGCTAGGAGAGATCTATTGTAGCTGGCTGCTGGGAGATCTATTGTTACTGGCAGGGGTCTATTGTTGGGGAGATCTACTGTTGCTGGCTAAAGGGAGGTCTGTTGTTTGCCAGGGGGAGCGGGGTCTATTGTTGCTGTTGGGGGAACTATTGTTGCTGGGGCTGGGTCTTATATTTCTGGGGGAGGGGTCGGTTATTGCTAGGAGAGATCTATTGTTTCTGGCTCCTGGGAGATCTATTGTTACTGGCAGGGGTCTATTGTTGGGGTGATCTACTGTTGCTGGCTATGGGGAGATCTGTTGTTGCTGCCGGGGACAGGTATTTTGTTTCGGGTGGTCCATTGTTATTTGGGAGATCTATTGTTGCTGGCTGTTGGAGAGTCTATTGGTGCTGGCTATTGGGAGATCTGTTGTTGCTGCCGGGGGGATCTATTGTTGATGTTGGGGGAGCTATAGTTGCTGGGGCTGGGGCTTATATTGGTGGGGGGGGGCAGTAATTGCTAGGAGAGATCTATTGTTGCTGGCTGCTGGGAGATTTATTGTTATTGGCAGGGGTCTATTGTTGGGGAGATCTACTGTTGCTGGCTATTAGAGATCTATTGATGATGGCTATGGGGAGATCTATTGTTGCTGCCGGGGGGGGGGGGTGTCTTTTGTTTTGGGTGGTCCATTGTTTTCGGAGGAAACTATTGTTGCTGCAGGGAGCTCTGTTGTTACTGGCTACACGGTATCTATTTGCTTTTCTTGTTATATGATACTTGGTTGTGTGTTCTCTAGAAGGGGCGGTCCTGGGAGGTGGAACCAAGGAACGGTGCTCAGAGGTGGGTAGGGGGGGCGGAGAAAAAGGCGTGACTCAGAAGGGGAGGAGTTCCTTCACCTATTCTCTGAGAAAAACAAGCCCCGCCTGAAGATATCCAATATTTATATTATTAGGACGCCTCTGGTGGCAGACATGGGTCACACATGATTTCCTCCGTATACATTGTATATATTTATTGATACATTGTATATATTTATTGATATATTGTAAAACCTTCACACATAAAGTACTTCCTGTCTGGGACAATTGTTTCATCTTTCACACACGTTAAAATCTGCGGTTTTTTTTTTTTATTATTTATTTTTTGCTAGAAAATGACTTGGAACTCCCAAAACATGATATATTTTCTGAAAGCAGAGGCCGTGGGGAATAAAATGGTGGCTGTTACGATTTTTTATTATGTCACGCGATATTTGCACAGCCGATTATCAAACGCAATTTTTTATTATTTTTTTTAAACGCACTAATATGAATATGATTTCTAATTTTTTGATAAGATATATAAATGATGATGTTGCGTCCTGTAAATTGAAGACAAACACGTCATGACTTAATATTGCGCACGCCTGTGAAATGGTGACAAATAGATGCGCGCTGCCGAAAAATTAGTCCATATTTGTTTTCGTTTCATTCGCTTTTTTTTTTTTGGTTTTTCGAGTCATTTGTTATAATCGCAATTCGTAAAATCGTAAAATCCGAAAATAGGAAAGGAAATTCGAAAATCTAAAATAATAACTAACTATTCATTTATAAGTATTGGGCATTTCCTTTCAAATTTGGCTGTTAGCGAACGTAACGAATACGATTCTTTTTCTGAAGTTATGAATTACCCGGGATAACGAATGCCGCATCTAAACAAATGGAACGCCACAAATTAATCATAAATAATAATAATAAAAAGTTTTTATTATTGTTATTTATTAATTTGTTACGTTCCATTCATTTAGATACGGCATCCGTTATTTCAGATAATTTGTAACTTCGGAAAAATATGTTTTCGTTTCGTTCAACAACAGCCAAATTTGAAAGGAAATGCCCAGAACTTATAAATTAATAGTTACCGTATATACTGGAGTATAAGCCGACCCGAATATAAGCCTAGGGTGGGAAATGCGCAGCTACTGTAAGTGGAAAAAGAGGGTCAACAATGCCCATTTGCAGTCTCACTGTGCCCATTTGCAGTCTCACTGTGCCCATTTGCAGCCTCACTGTGCCCATTTGCAGTCTCACTGTGCCCATTTGCAGCCTCACTGTGCCCATTTGCAGCCTCACTGTGCCCATTTGCAGCCTCACTGTGCCCATTTGCAGTCTCACTGTGCCCATTTGCAGTCTCACTGCGCCCATTTGCAGCCATAGGTTCCCCCTAGCTGCAGCCAAAATTTGGGGTCTCTGGACCCAAAGGGTCCCGAAATGACATTGCTGCAGATGGACACAGTTGACCGAATCTTGGGCCCCGTATCTCGGAGCCACTTAGTGCTAGGTACCCCAAATTTGGTGTGCAAACCCAGTGGAGCTAGCACCACAATATATTCAAAGCTGGGGTTCCTAGCACAAAGTGGCCCCGAGATACGGGGGGCCCCAAATTCGGTTCAGAAAATGTCAAGCACTTTTCTGCAGCAGAGAATGACATTTTCCGAACCAAATTTGGGGCCCCGTAACTCGGGGCCACTTAGTGCTAGGAACCCCAGCTTTGGATATATTATGGTGCTAGCTCCACTGGGTTTGCACACCAAATTTGAGGTGCCTAGCGCTAAGTGGCCCGAGATACGGGTCCCCAAATTCGGTCAACTGTGTCCATCTGCAGCAATGTCATTTCGGGAACCTTTGGGTCCAGAGACCCCAAATTTTGGCTGCAGCTAGGGGGGCATCTAGGAACCCATAACTACCGAGTTTGAAGTTCGGGGGACCTATGGCTGCAAATGGGCACAGTGAGGCTGCAAATGGGCACAGTGAGGCTGCAAATGGGCATTGTTGACCCTCTTTTTCCACTTACAGTAGCTGCGCATTTCTCACCCTAGGCTTATACTCGAGTCAATAAGTTTTCCCAGTTTTTTGCTTTGGATATGTTGTAGTACTGGTTCCACTGGGTTTGCACACCAAATTTGGGGTTCCTAGCGCCAAGTGGCCCCGAGATACGGGGCCCCAAAATCAGTTCGGAAAATGAATTTTTTTGCTGCAGAAAAGTCCTTGACTCGAGTATAAGCCGAGGGGGGCGATTTCAGCACAAAAAAATGTGCTGAAAAACTCGGCTTATACTCGAGTATATACGGTAGTTATTATTTTAGATTTTCGAATTTTCAGGTTTACGAATATACAAATATTCAGTAAAATTTGTTGAATGGGTTTTCATTAAATCGGCTATTTCTGAGTTAATGAATTTTCCGAAATTTGTTAAAAAAACAAATTCGGAACGAAGCTAATTGCACATGTCTAGTGACAAACTACATCACCCAAAATTTTGGGGGCCTTGGGCTCTGGTCACGTGCTTTTTGAGAGGTTGATGGACCTGGTGGAAACCTGTTAGTCCAGCATTGCGTAGAGTGCACAAACATGGAGCGATTGGTTTTTGAATGAATGATGGTATGACTAACGTCCCGGTTCACACTGAATTCAGATGCGGCTCACAGCAGGGGGTCCCCATTCTCTGTTTCGGGGACAAATCAGAATCTTTGGCTAAATTCGGAACCCGCATCCAATTTCCAAAAGTGTGAACCCAGCCCTTGTGGACCGGCCTTCATTGGCTGATAGTGTGAGGATGTTATGCATAGTTTGAGCAGCTCGCTTGACACACACCAAATGTAAGTGGAATACTTTGTATCGAATTGAATAAACATTTAGGCCTCTTTCACACTTGTACGACTTGTCCTATGACTTCGGACTGCAAAGTCGCATGACAAGTCGTTCCCCATGGTTCCCAATGACAAGCATTCATATTAGTACGACTTCAGGCGGTGCCGACTTCAAAGTAGTCCCTGCACTACTTTGGTCCGACTTTGATCCTACTTCAGCCCATTGAATATCGCTGAAGTCGGATATAAGTCAGATCGCCGTCTTAACTGATCCAACTTTAGCAATTCGACTTGTGCTCTGATGATCTTGAAGGGGAACTCCACCCCAAATGAAAAAAAAAACAAAAACGGCATGGGTTCCCCCTCCTGGAGCATACCAGGCCTTTCGGTCTGGTATGGGTTTTAAGGGGAACCCCCACACTGAAAAAACTGCATGGGGGCCCCCCCAAAATCCATACCCGACCCTCCTGAACCATATTAGGCCGCATGCCCTCAACATGGGGGGGGGGGGCCTGTGTCCCCCCCCAAAGCACCTTGTTCCCCTGTTGATGAGGACAAGGGCCTCTTTCCGACAACCCTGGCCGTTGGTTGTCGGGGTCTGCGGGCGGGTAGCTTATTGGAATCTGGAAGCCCCCTTTAATTAACAAGGGGGGCCCCCCAGATCCTGGCCCCCCCACCCTATGTGAATTTTTTTTTTGATGGATGGGTATCCATCAAAAAAAAAATGTCAAAAATAAAACACAGTACACAGGTTTTTAATCAATTTATTAGCCAGCTCCAGGGTCTCTTTCGACTTCTTCTCCCCTCTTTGGCTCTTCTCCCTCTTCTGGCTCCTTCTCTGATGTCTTCTGCCTCTGCCGGTTCTTCTCCCCTCTCAGGCTCTTCTCCGCTCTCCTCTGATGTCTTCTAGCCCTTTCTGGTTCTTTTCCCTCTGTCCGCTGGCTTCTGCCTCTGCCGGGTCTTCTCCGCTGTCTTTTGCCTCTACCGGGTCTTCTCCACTGTCTTCTTGTTCTTTAGCCGAATCTTCTCTGCCAAAAAAGGAGCTCCTGTACTTTTTTTGAGCTTCGGGCATTTTGCTTCAGATGACAAAACGCTCAGATGTGAACAGGGGCCATTAAAATGAATGGGACTTGTCTTGTTGAGCGTTTTTAGAGCTGAGGCTTACAGCAGAAAAACGCCCAGGTGTGAACGGAGAGTGAGACATTTTTATCCTGTGATTGCCTCTCTTTCCCCCACACATATTTGAAAACATTTGATCAACATATATGAGTGAGACTAACACTCATGTCTGTGCATGGAATGAGGAGCTCAGAGGACGGTCCCCGGTTATAGAGGAGGAATGAGGTGCTCAGAAGACGGTCCTGGGTTATAGAGGAGGATTGAGGAGCTCAGAGGACGGTCCCCTGTTATAGAGGAGGAATGAGGCGCTCAGAGGACGGTCCCCTGTTATAGAGGAGGAATGAGGTGCTCAGAGGACAGTTCCCGGTTATAGAGGAGGAATGAGGTGCTCAGAGGACGATCCCCAGTTATAGAGAAGAAATTAGGTGCTCAGAGGACAGTTCCTGGTTATAGAGGAGGAATGAGGTGCTCAGAGGACGATCCCCGGGTTATAGAGGAGGAATGAGGTGCTCAGAGGATGGTCCCCTGTTAGAGAGGAGGAATGAGGCGCTCAGAGGACGGTCCCCAGTTATAGAGGAGGAATGAGGCGCTCAGAGGACGGTCCCCAGTTATAGAAGAGGAATGAGGCACTCAGAGGACGATCCCCGGTTATAGAGAAGGAATGATGTGCTCAGAGGACAGTCCCCAGTTATAGAGGAGGAATGAGGTGCTCAGAGGACAGTCCCCAGTTATAGAGGAGGAATGAGGTGCTCAGAGGACAGTCCCCGTGTTATAGAGGAGGAATGAGGTGCTCAGAGGATGGTCCCCGGTTATAGAGGAGGAATGAGGTGCTCAGAGGACGGTCCCCCTGTTATAGAGGAGGAATGAGGTGCTCAGAGGACGGTCCCCGGTTATAGAGGAGGAATGAGGTGCTCAGAGGACGGTCCCCGTGTTATAGAGGAGGAATGAGGTGCTCAGAGGACGGTCCCCATGTTATAGAGGAGGAATGAGGTGCTCAGAGGACGGCCCTGGGTTATAGAGGAGGAATGAGGTGCTCAGAGGACGGTCCCGGGTTATAGAGAAGGTATGAGGTGCTCAGAGGACGGTCCCGGGTTATAGAGGAGGAATGTGGTGCTCAGAGGATGTCCCGGGTTATAGAGGAGGGATGAGGTGCTCAGAGGACGGTGCCTGGTTATAGAGGAGGAATGAGGCGCTCAGAGGATAGTCCCGGGTTATAAAGAAGGAATGAGGTGCTCAGAGGACGGTCCCGGGTTATAGAGAAGGTATGAGGTGCTCAGAGGACGGTCCCGGGTTATAGAGGAGGAATGTGGTGCTCAGAGGATGTCCCGGGTTATAGAGGAGGGATGAGGTGCTCAGAGGACGGTGCCTGGTTATAGAGGAGGAATGAGGTGCTCAGAGGATGGTCCCCGGTTATAGAGAAGGAATGAGTCGCTCAGAGGATGGTACCCGGTTATAGAGGAGGAATGAGGTGCTCAGAGGACGGTCCCCGGTTATAGAGGAGGAATGAGGTGCTCAGAGGACGGTCCCTGGTTATAGAGGAGGAATGAGGTGCTCAGAGGACGGTCCCTGGTTATAGAGGAGGAATGAGGTGCTCAGAGGACGGTCCCCGGTTATAGAGGAGGAATGAGGTGCTCAGAGGACGGTCCCCCTGTTATAGAGGAGGAATGAGGTGCTCAGAGGACGGTCCCGGGTTATAGAGGAGGAATGTGGTGCTCAGATGACATCCCGGGTTATAGAGGAGGAATGAGGTGCTCAGAGGACGGTCCCGGGTTATAGAGGAGGAATGTGGTGCTCAGATGACGTCCCGGGTTATAGAGGAGGGATGAGGTGCTCAGAGGACGGTCCCTGGTTATAGAGGAGGAATGAGGTGCTCAGAGGACGGTCCCCAGTTATAGAGGAGGAATGAGGTGCTCAGAGGACGACCCCTGGTTATAAAGAAGGAATGAGGAGCTCAGAGGAGGGCCCTGGTTATAGAGGAGGAATGAGGCGCTCAGAGGATAGTCCCGGGTTATAAAGAAGGAATGAGGTGCTCAGAGGATGGTCCCCGGTTATAGAGAAGGAATGAGTCGCTCAGAGGATGGTACCCGGTTATAGAGGAGGAATGAGGTGCTCAGAGGACGGTCCCCGGTTATAGAGGAGGAATGAGGTGCTCAGAGGACGGTCCCCGGTTATAGAAGAGGAATGAGGTGCTCAGTGGACGGTCCCGAGTTATAAAGAAGGAATGAGGTGCTCAGAGGATAGTCCCGGGTTATAAAGAAGGAATGAGGTGCTCAGAGGATGGTCCCCGGTTATAGAGAAGGAAGGAGTCGCTCAGAGGATGCTACCCGGTTATAGAGGAGGAATGAGGTGCTCAGAGGACGGTCCCCGGTTATAGAAGAGGAATGAGGTGCTCAGAGGACGGTCCCGAGTTATAGAGGAGGAATGAGGAGCTCAGAGGACGGTCCCCAGTTATAGAAGAGGAATGAGGAGCTCAGAGGACGCCCCTGGATTATAGAGGAGGAATGAGGTGCTCAGAGGACGGTCCCTTGTTATAGAGGAGGAATGAGGTGCTCAGAGGATGGTCCCCGGTTATAGAGGAGGAATGAGGTACTCAGAGGACGGTCCCTGTGTTATAGAGGAAGAATGAGGAGCTCAGAGGACGGTCCCCGGTTATAGAGGAGGAATGAGGAGCTCAGAGGACGCCCCTGGATTATAGAGGAGGAATGAGGTGCTTAGAGGACGGTCCCGGGTTATAGAGGAGGAATGAGGTGCTCAGAGGACGGTTCCGGGTTATAGAGGAGGAATGAGGTGCTCAGAGGACGGTCCCGGGTTATAGAGGAGGAATGAGGTGCTCAGAGGATGGTCCCCGGTTATAGAGGAGGAATGAGGAGCTCAGAGGATGGTATGTGGTTTGTAACCTCGCATATCTGGTTTCAGCAGAAGTCTGCACTGGGCACAATTCTCCGTATGATTATATTCTGCGGGAAGATCGCTGGCCTCAGTCATGAATATTCATCGTCTTCATCATAATTTAATACATCTGTAATCCTTGAGATTCCCTCTAATGTTCAACCCATCCCCCACCCTCCCATTAAACAGCAGATTATAATGGAAGAAATATTTGCCGTCTGTTCTCCAGCTGCCGGATACGATTCCCCACCGCCGGATCAGCTGATAAAAATGATTTTAGTCTTTAAGCTATCGGAATAAAAGGAGATCCTTTCCATTGCAGACCCCAGATCTCTCCATAAAGAGGACCTGTCATGGCCCGTGCTATCACAAGTGATGTTGTTTATTCCTTCTGATGGTAATAAAATTGATAAAAAAAAAATGAATGGGATAAAAAAAACAAAAAAACAACAAAAGCGAAAACAATAATAATAAAAAAAATTAAGGGCACACCCCCGTGCTCACGCACAAAGGCGACCTCGCACATCGGTCCTGCCTATATAAGTAGACGCGGTTCCCACCACACAGATGAGGTATCACTGTGAACATAGGAGCGAGAACAATAATTCTAGCACTGGACTTCCTCTGTAACTCTAAACTGGTAACCTGTAAAGGCTTTTAAAGCGTCGCCTATGGAGATTTTAAAGTATCGTAGTTTGCTGCCGTTCCACGGGCATGTGCATTTTTAAAGCATGACATGTTTGGTATCTATTTAACATCATCTTTTATATTGTATATAAAAATTGGGTGGAATATTGTGTTTCTGTTCCCTAAAATTCATTAAAGTATATTTTTAAAAAAATGCTTTTCAAAAACTTTTTTAAAAATTGCAACAGCAACCATTTTATTCTCTAGGGCCTCTGCTTAACAAAATATATAATGTTTGGGGGGTCCTAAGTCATTTTCTAGCAAAAAAAAAATGCAGATTTTTCATGTTTGTGAGAAATGTCAAAATTGGCCTGGGTGGCAAAGAGGGCAATCCATCTCACTTTGGGAGATTTCCTCTCACTTCCTGTTCATCTCCAGGAGGGAAATCTCCCCAACAAACTAACCTGATGGTAAGAAAAATGGAGTGAGCTCCACACCGATTGTCATAGAGTCCCATAATCTAAATGTATTGTTCTTTAATCGGGATGACACAAGCTGTTGTAAGCGATAGATTTCGGGGGCGGGGGGTCACAGAGGTCCCCTTCATCAGGGCTTTGGAAACTGTATAGAACTGGGAGGCAGTAATCTTATAAAAAGGGAACTTGTTAGCTTATATGATTTGAGGAGCTGCAGCAGCCAGGTAGGTTCTACCTAGCAGGGTTTTTAACCCTCACCTACTCTATCCAAAACTAAATCAAAATGCTTTGGCTAAACCTATAGAGTGAAGCGGGATGATTTCAGCAATTGGCTCCGACCTACACGTTTCGTCTCATCAGACGTCATCCGGGGCTTATATGGTATGGAGATGCTACAGCAGCCAGGCAGGGGTTTTAACCCTTTCCGACACTATCCAAAAGCTTGGCCTATACATACCCTTTAAAGCACAACTGAACTTTCAGATGAAATCAGCTAAATACATTCCAGGTGCATCAAAACAAAAGGTGTTCAATGACTTGCAGTGTGTTTTTCTTTTTAAATCAGCCACAGCCTGAGTAGAAAAGTCTGTCCACTACCAGCAGCTGCAGAGAAGGACCCTTGCTCTCTATGTGGAAACAGTGGTCTCTATGCAGAGGTCGGACACCCCCTGTTGAATTAGAGCTATAACTTTGCAATTAGCAATGCTCATGCTCCTTGCTGATTGGAGATCTATGGCTGAGACTCAGCCAGAGGCAAGTCAGGCTTCTGCAGAGAGACCACCGCTTCCCCACAGAGAGCGAGAGTCCTTCCTTGAAACATTCTGGCAGCGAATGGGCTTTTTTACTCAGGCTGCGGCTGTTTTCTAAAGAAAACGTACTGTAAGACATCAAACACCTTTTTTGTTTTTATGCTCTTGGAATGGATATTGGTTGAACTAGATGGACGTCTTTTTCTTTTCTCGGACATCACGGGACACAGAGCCACAGTAATTACTGATGGGTTATAGGGTATCACTAGGTATTGGACACTGGTCACACCCTAATCAGGAAGTTCAACCCCCTATATAACCCCTCCCCTTCCAGGGATACCTCAGTTTTTACACCAGTGTCTTAGGTGATGGACGTGTAAAGATGTCCTGTGCTGAGCTCCAAAAGGAATATTCTAAGATCCTATACTGGGGCAAGCCAGGCGACCGGATCCATTCAAAGTGTCTTTTCATGGCCGAATTGGATGGTACCCGGGCCTCGTGTCCGAAGAAACGAGGTTTTACCCGTAATGCTTCTCTTTTTAGAGAGCTGGACCCGCGGATCAGAAAATGGCTTTAAACTTCCTAATTTCTGGCGAGGTGCTTTACAGGCCTAGAACTGAAGGATCCCCCTACTGATGGGGGCCCCAGTCTCTGACGGTTTTTCCACAAACGGAGCCCACCGTGAGAGGCGAAGGCTGGGTCTGTGTAAACTGAACCCTGCGGCCTGGATAAGGTAAGAGGAGATTCCACAGAATTTTAATTCTAGTGGCTTTTCTCCTTTAAGGTGAATGCATGCTGTGCCTATTGTGACCACCGGGGGCTGCCAAGAGCACAAACCTTTTCATGTTTGATCTGTCTCAGCGTCCGCTGCATTAGCTCTTCCTCCGGCTCCAAAGGTAGATGGTGGGGGGTTTTCTCTGCTGGGATGGTCCCCCCAGGCTAGGGAAAGGCTCAGGTATGCTGTAAGGCGGGTGAGACCGCACTGTCACAGCCGCTGCCGCCGCCGCCACCGAAGCCGCATTGCGATGCAGGGCCCATCACTGCCGGCCTCCTCCTTATTCCCCCAACCCCAGCCTCCCTTCAGACTTGTCAGAAAGGGTCGGCTCGCGCGGGAAGCGCTCGTTTTTCAAAAACGAGGGGGGGGGAAGGGGGGGCGGGGCGTCAGCACAGCGTCAGCGTGCCCAGACGCCCACAGTGCCAGAAAGCATGGCCATTTAAAGCACACTGTACAGGTGCTCTGAGCTTTGGAGAGACACAGAGCTGACAGTCGCATGTAAGGTGGGACACAGGCATTCCCCTAGGCTGCATTTACTAAAGAACACCGGACTGGGCATTTGGTAGCAAGGCTTTTAGCCAGACTACATCGCTCAGCAGTCAGTGTTCGCTTTTGATACCTCACACCTTGTTGCTTTGCACTATGGGTAGAAGAGGTTCAAGCACCCCAAGAACCAGAGGCACTAGGGGGTCTCGTTCAGGTTCTGAGGACCCCCTGTCTGCTACACCATCCCCTCCTGAGGGACCAGGGGCAGCTGGACAGGGAGAGCCATTGGGGTTAGGGGCTACATCTGCTGCCGGCACTTCAGCCCCTGTGTACATTACACAAGAAGTTTTTTCCTCAACCATTTCTGGATTAGAGAAAAAGCTAATGGCCGCGATTACATCTTCACGCAGTGAAAGAAAACGCACAAGGCCTTCCTCTGCTTCCCAAGACCCTCAGTCAGAGGAGCTCTGGGATAAAGGAGATGAATCCCTTTCAGAGGATCGGGATGGGACAGATGATTCCTCTTCGGAGGATTCAGGTGGAGAGCGACCCTCTGCGACTTCCCAAGAGGAGAAAGTCTTAGTGCAGATCCTCACTGGTTTGGTCCGCTCCACATTTAAGTTGTCCCTACCTGAAACTACTACAGAAACCTCTTCTGCTTTGGGGTCACTGAAACCTTTCCAAGCAGCACATGCTTTTCCTGTTCATAATTTACTTGAAAAGCTGCTTTATTCTGAGTGGGATCACCCAGATAAGCGATTTCTTCCGCCGAAAAAGTTTTCTACACTTTATCCTATGGAAGAAAAGTTTATTAAGAGGTGGGGAATACCGGCCATTGATGCGGCCATTTCCTCTGTAAATAGTAATCTGACTTGTCCTGTAGACAATGCTCAGATGCTCAAAGATCCTGTGGATAAGAAGATGGACTTCTTATTGAAAGATGTGTTCTCTTTAGCAGGATCAGTGGCCCAACCTGCAGTAGCAGCGATTGGAGTCTGTCAATACTTAAGAGACCATGTTAAACAGGTCATCAAAGTATTACCTGAACAGCAGGCCCAGGGGTTTGCTAACCTTCCTGCGGCTTTATGTTATGCTGTTGATGCCATTAGAGATTCTATCGTGCAAACCTCTCGCCTCTTGCTTGGGTTGGTGCATATACGTAGAATCTTATGGTTGAAAAACTGGTCAGCCGAAGCACCATGTAAGAAGCTACTGGCTGGGTTTCCCTTCCGTGGTGAAAGGTTGTTTGGAGAGGACTTGGATAATTATATCAAGATGATCTCCTGTGGGAAAAGCACTCTCTTACCTGATAAGAAGAAGAGTAAGCGTCCCTCTTTTAAACGGACTCTTTCCCCAGCGCCAGGGGCATCAGCCTCCAGGCAGTCACGAGGGTCTCCTCCGTATGGGGCAAGAAACAAGAGTCAACCCCAGGGACACAAGAAATCCTGGGGGAAAAGGTCTTCTAAGCAAGACACTAAGACCTCTTCATGAAGGGGCGCCCCGCTTGCTCGAGTGGGGGGAAAGACTGCTGCAGCTCTCAGGGCCCTGGCAGAAGGACTTCCAGGACAGATGGGTGATCTCCACGGTAACCTTAGGGTACAGACTGGAGTTCCAAGAATGTCCCTCTCCTCGTTTCCTCAGATCAGGTGTTCCCAGAAAGCCAGAAGAGAAGCAGTCGCTCCTTCTAGCGATAAAGCGACTTTTGTCGCAAGAGGTCATTGTGGGGGTTCCCACAAAGGATCAAGGATTGAGACTTTGTTCCAATCTTTCTATGGTCCGAAAACCAAATGGGGACGACAGACCCATTTTGGATTTGAGAGATCTGAAACGATTCCCAAGGATGCAGTCCTTTCGTTTGGAATCAATTCAGACAGTAATCTCCGTCCTGCAGGGAGGAGAATTTCTGATATCAATAGGCATCAGAGATGCAGGCCTATATGTGCCCAGTTTTCCTGCTTAACTGAAGTGTCTGCAGGCAAAGATCACTGCTCTAAGGGAGCTGATTCTGACAGTCAGGGCCAAGAAGGGTCTTTCTGTCCGCCTTTGTATAAGGCTGCAGGGGAAGATGGTGGCTTCATTCGAAGCAGTTCCCTATGCGCAGTTCCAAGCAGAACTGTTGTAACACAGTATTCTGTTGATCTGGAACAGGAAGGTGCAGGCATTAAACTTTCCAATGCACCTATCGCATGCGATGCGTCAGAGCCTCAGTTGATGGCTCATACCCGAAAACCTACAGAAGGGGAAATCCTTCCTACCGGTTGCCTGGGATCCTCTTGCAGGCAGGACGGATGCGTTGGTGATTCCGTGGCATCGGCTCTCACGGATTTATGCATTCCCTCCCATTCTGCTACTGCCACGGCTCCTTCGCAGACTCAGGCAAGAAGGGAAGTCGGCACTTCTGGTGGCCCCCGTTTGGTCCAGAAGAACCTGATAAGCAGAAATAGCAGGGATGATGGTGGGTTCCCGGTGGACCCTACCGATACACCCAGACCTGTTAGCTCAAGGTCCGGTGTTCCAGCCTGCCTCACAAATGCTAGATTTGACGGGTGGGCTATTGAATCCCACGTTCTGAAAAATCGTGGGCTTTCAGGTCCTGTCATATCTACCTTGATCAAGGCAAGGAAGCCAGCTTCCAGAATGATTTATCATAGTGTCTGGAAAGCTTATGTATCCTGGTGTGAATCCAGGGGTTGGCATCCCAGGAAATATGTCATAGGTAGAATTCTGGATTTTCTACAATTAGGATTAGAGATGAAGCTGGCCTTGAGTACCATCAAGGGCCAGGTGTCGGCCTTATCAGTGTTGTTTCAACGGCTGCTTGCTTCGCATTCTCTGATCCGAAACTTTATACAGGGGGTGATGCGTCTTAATCCTCCGGTTAAGGCGCCCCTAAACCCCTGGGACTTGAACTTGGTTCTATCGGTGTTACAAAAACAACCTTTTGAACCAATACGTCAGATTCCTTTGGTCTTACTGACGAGGAAACTCATTTTCCTGGTAGCTATCTCTTCTGCTAGAAGAGTATCAGAAATAGCAGCTCTTCCCTGTAAAGAGCCTTACTTGATTATACACAAGGATAGAGTGGTACTGCGCCCTCATCCTAGTTTTTTTACCGAAGGTGGTTTCAGATTTTCATCTAAACCAAGACATTGTGCTACCTTCCTTTTTTCCAGAACCTTGTTCTTCGGAAGAAAGGTCATTACATTCTTTGGATGTAGTAAGAGCAGTCAAGACCTATCTGGAGGCAACTGCTCAGATCCGCAAGACGGATGTCTTGTTCGTGCTGCCGGAGGGTCCCAATAGAGGACAGGCAGCGTCAAAAGCGACCATTTCTAAATGGATTCGACAGTTGATTATTCAAGCTTACGGTTTGAAACGGAAGGTTCCCCCGTTTCAGATCAAGGCACATTCCACAAGGGCTATTGGTGCTTCTTGGGCAGTGCATCACCGGGCCTCTATGGCTCAGATCTGCAAGGCCGCAACCTGGTCTTCAGTTCATACATTCACCAGATTCTTTCAGGTGGATGTGAGAAGGCATGAGGATATCGCCTTTGGGCGTAGTGTGCTGCAGACAGCGGTACAAGGTCCTCAGGTCTGATAGCACCCTACTTGGTTGTGATTCCCCCCCCTCAGTTGGCATTGCTTTGGGACATCCCATCAGTAATTACTGTGGCTCTGTGTCCCGTGATGTCCGAGAAAAGAAAATAGGATTTTTTATTACAGCTTACCTGTAAAATCCTTTTCTTTCGACGGACATCACGGGACACAGAGGTCCCGCCCCTCTTCTAATACACCTATACTGCTTTGCTACAAAACTGAGGTATCCCTGGAAGGGGAGGGGTTATATAGGGGGTTGAACTTCCTGATTAGGGTGTGACCAGTGTCCAATACCTAGTGATACCCTATAACCCATCAGTAATTACTGTGGCTCTGTGTCCCGTGATGTCCGTCGAAAGAAAAGGATTTTTCAACCAGACTAACTATGTAACTATGTATTTAGCTGATTTCATCTGAAGGTTCAGTTGGGCTTTAAAGGGAATGTTTACGACAAACTTCTGTTTTAAGTTTTGGATAGTGTAGGAAAGGGATAAAATCGCTGCGGGGTAGGCCCTACCTGGCTTCTGTAGCATCTCCATAGCATATAAGCCCCAGATGACGTCTGATGAAACAAAACACGTAGGGCGGAGCCCATTGCTGATGTCATCGTGCTTCAGTGCCAACACGGAAGTGTCGGGAATTGTTTGGCGTCTTGTTTTATTTCAAATGCACATGGATGTTTAACCTTTTGTAAGTGCATTACTTTTTTTAAGTAAAGCATTTTATTAGACCTTCTACACTATGTGGGGGCTTTTTTTTACTTTTTTTTTTCCCATGAGCTACCACTGAGTTCATATTTTTTTTTATTGTTATAATTGTTTTTGTAGGGCAACACTATTTGTTTAGGTTTATATAAGCGAATACGTTTCCTTTTTATCAGACTCCTGCCCCCCCCCTGTCCTAATGAGCCCTGACGAAGGGAGACCTTTGTGATCCCCTGAAACGCGTTCCTTATTTCTAAAGCCCTGATGCCGTTCTGTGCCACCTACAGTGGTGCCCTACGTACCCCATGATCCTTTTTCACGAATGAATAGACGAATATAATTTATTCCGGTGTGCGGCTGTCCAGATCTCTTCATCCATCCATACTAGCCCTGATGCCGTAATTGGTTTGCGTAGCAATTTTATCTTTCTTTTTTTTTTTAAGGGATTTTTTTAGTTGTTTTTCCACATCTGTCCTTTTTGGACAGTCATGTAGTTGACTGTATAGAAGCTGGTCTAGGTAGTGTGAGTTACCAGACCCTCATCCTTCCTTGTTACCCCCCACCCAAGGTTTGCTCTCCACCTCCATTGTTTGCATTTCTTATATGTGTTAAACTTTTATTCAGACTCGACACTTTGTTTCTTTTTACCTCTCTGTTACACAGTTGCCTCCAAGATCCGATACCTACATGAGTACCACCACCGCGTCATCCATAATACCTACCCAGTGCCAACGGGAACTGACATTGCCAACACCCTGAAGTACTTCTCTCAGACACTGTTAAGGTGAGAATTCTATTTTCCTCCAGTGAATAAAAGATGAAACAACGAGGCACAGCTCAGTTCTGCCTGGATTTCTGCTTTCTCAATGCTCCTATAAAACAAAAAATTCCTATTAACCACACGATCTCTGCAATGAAGGCTTTCTAAAGCCAATTTAAGGAATTCTCCACCCAAAGCCAAAGTAGGTGGAGATTTAAAGTAATCATCCACCCAAAGCCAAAGTAGGTGGAGATTTAAAGGAATCCTCCACCCAAAGCCGAAGTGAGTGGGGGATTTGAAGGAATCATCCACCCAAAGCCAAAGTAGGTGGAGATTTAGAGGAATCATCCAGCCAAAGCCAAAGTAGGTGGGAATTTAAAGGAATTATCCACCCAAAGCCAAAGTGGGTGGGAATTTAAATGAATCATCCACCCAAAGTGGGTGGGAATTTAAAGGAATCATCCACCCAAAGCCAAAGGGGGCGGGGATTTAAAGGAATCATCCACCCAAAGCTAAAGTGGGTGGGGATTTAGAGGAATCCTCCATCCAAAGCCAAAGTAGGTAGAGATTTAAAAGAATCCTCCACCCAAAGCTAAAGTGAGTGGGGGGATTTGAAGGAATCCTCTACTCATAGCCAAAGTAGGTGGAGATTAAAAGGAATCATCCACCCAAAGCCAAAGGGAGTGGGGTATTTGAAGGAATCCTCCACCCAAAGCCAAAGTAGGTGGAGATTAATGCCGCGTACACACGGTCGGACTTTTCGTCTACAAAAGTCCGACAGCCTGTCCGACATACTTCCGACGTACCTTCGGCGGACTTGCGGCAGACTTTCTTACGAACGGACTTGCCTACACACGACCACACAAAAGTCCGACGGATTCGTACGTGATGACGTACACCGGACTAAAATAAGGAAGTTCATAGCCAGTAGCCAATAGCTGCCCTAGCATGGGTTTTTGTCCGTCGGACTAGCACACAGACGAGCGGATTTCGGGGTCCGTCGTACTTACGACGTAAAGATTTGAAGCATGTTTCAAATCTAAAGTCCGTCGGATTTGAGGCTAAAAAAGTCAGTTGAAAGTCCGGAGAAGCCCACACACGATCGGATTACCAGCCAGCTTTAGTCCGTCAGCGTCCGTTGGACTTTTGTAGACGAAAAGTCCGACCGTGTGTACGCGGCATTAGAGGAATCATCCAGCCAAAGCCAAAGTAGGTGGAGATTTAAAAGAATCCTCCACTCAAAGCCAAAGTGAGTGGGGGATTTGAAGGAATCATCCACCCAAAGCCAAAGTAGGTGGAGATTAAAAGGAATCATCCACCCAAAGCCAAAGTAGGTGGGAATTTAAAGGAATCATCCACCCAAAGCCAAAGTAGGTGGGAATTTAAAGGAATCATCCACCCAAAGCCAAAGTGGGTGGGGATTTAAAGGAATCATCCACCCAAAGGTAAAGTGGGTGGGGATTTAGAGGAATCCTCCACCCAAAGCCAAAGTAGGTGGAGATTTAAAAGAATCCTCCACCCAAAGCTAAAGTGAGTGGGGGGATTTGAAGGAATCCTCCAGCCATAGCCAAAGTGGGTGGAGATTAAAAGGAATCATCCACCCAAAGCCAAAGGGAGTGGGGTATTTGAAGGAATCATCCACCCAAAGCCAAAGTGGGTAAAGATTTAAAGGAATAATTCACCTACAGCCAAAGTGGGTGGGAATTTAAAGGAATAATTGGCATTCTAAAAACCTTGTGTTACCCCAGAGGGCAAGTGGACAGGAGGACAATGAGTGGGAAGAAGATGGAAAGCTGGTGGCTTTTGCTGTTGTGAATGATGGTGCTCATCTTTAGCACATGATGATTGTTGGCACCACCCCTCATTAGAAATTTGGAAATTTGGTGGTCGAATGGTGGTGGTGGTGGGGGGTGGGGGATGTGGAATAGATTACAGCTCAGATTCGTATAGGACTAAATTCTACATGCACTTGGTCCCCTGGGTGGGGTGGGGGGGGATTAAACAACAATTTTCAGGTTGTGATGATACTTCTTCTTCATGCCGGCTTTAAACAGTTGGGGAGATCTCTGCCCCCGATTTCCTAAGTCACCTCCTGCTACAGCTGTTACTGTCCCCCTAGTCATGTTTCATTTATTTTCATTTGTATTTAAACCCAATAGCAAAAATGTCATATATTGCAGCTTACCAGTCCTTAGATGTGGCGGCTGCATGCTTTTTTTTTTTGCTTTATTTTCACCTGGTGATCCTGCCAGTAACACACTTGCTATCCCAGGGTGACAACACTCACTACTGTATTTATGAATTGTTGCCACCCTAGGCTCATATCAACATTCTGCGCCTAAATCTCGAGACACTTTATGAGTTGGTCCTATTCAGACTCCGTCTGTAACTATGCAGGGAACGCCCATTATGCCCACTTTATGGGTTGGTTCCATCAAGACTCTGTCTGTAACTATGCAGGGAATGCCCATTGTGCCACTTAATTGGGTGGGTCCTATCCAGACTTCGCCTGTAACTATGCAGGGAAGGCCAATCTTGCCCACTTTATGGGTTGGTCCCATCCTGACTCCACCTGAAATCATGCAGGGAACACCCATTATGCCACCTTATTAGTGGGTCCTATCCAGACTTCGCCTTTAACTGTGCAGTGAAGGTCAATCTTGCCCACTTTATGGGTTGGTCCCATCCAGACTCCGTCTGTAACTATGCAGAGAACCCCATTATGCCCACTTTATGGGTTGGTTCCATCCAGACTCCACCTGAAATCATACAGGGAACTCCCATTGTGCCACCTTATGGGTGGGTCCTATCAAGACTCCATCTGTAACTATGCAGGGAACTCCATTATGCCCACTTTATGAGTTGGTCCCATCCAGGCTCCACCTGAAATCATGCAGGGAACACCCTTTATGCCACCTTATTAGTGGGTCCTATCCAGACTCCACCTGTATCTATGCAGGGAATACCCATTATGCCCACTTTATGGGTGGGTCCTATCCAGACTTCGCCTGTAACTATGCAGGGAAGGCCAATCTTGCCCACTTTATGGGTTGGTCCCATCCAGACTCCACCTGAAATCATGCAGGGAACACCCTTTATGCCACCTTATTAGTGGGCCCTATCCAGACTCCACCTGTATCTATGCAGGGAATACCCATTATGCCCACTTTATGGGTTGGTCCCATCCAGACTTGACCTGAAATCATTCAGGGAACACCCATTATGCCACTTTATGGGTGGGTCCTATCCAGACTCCACCTGTAACTATTCAGGGAACACCCAGTATGCCCACTTTCTGGGTTGGTCCTGGCTTGATCACAGCTTTGAATATTCAGGGACCGCCCACCCCATGTTTGCAATCCCCACAACTAATTCCTTGTTGTGTTAGTGCAGTAACACAAATAAGGTAAGTGCTCTGGTCGCAGGACATGGCCCGGGACACAACATCAGCGGAACATAGGGAATAGGGCCAAGTTGCTGGACTGTCCCGGCAAATCCGGGAACGTTGACATCTATGTAGGCCACTCTTCTGATCTGGATTACAAACTCCTACCTCTCCTAATTTTTTATTTTTTACCAGGGGGGGTCTGTAGTTCACAGAGCAGAACTAGTAAGAGCCGGTAACATTGGTGGAAATTTCAGTTCAGTGCCCAGATTGTTACAGCCATGCTGGATTTCTGGCAGGATCAACTGGTATTTTCTGCACTTGCAGAAGCATACCTAGCCTGAAAAAGGAAAACCAGCGCAGCCTCCAGCTCTAAGTACTGGTAAACCGCAATGTGACATTTTTGGTTTTTGGGGTTTAGATACATTTAAACTTACAGGAGCCACAGGGAGACTCCACAGCAACCAGGACAGGCTGGTGAACCTCAGGACCTACCTGCTGGTGTGTCCATCAGAGAGTGGGGGGGGAGGGGTTAGTGCCAGGCTATTCTTCTGCACACTTCTCTAACCGTAACCATTTATTAGGAGAAATGACCCTTCACCTGCCGGGCTGATCTGATGATCTGGTCGGGTTATGAGAGTGAAGAAGGAACAATTTATACAATCTGACGTCTCCAGCGATTGTGTGGTTAATAATCCTTCAGCCGTCATCGCTCCTCTTCACTGGCAATCCATTAGAGAGTGCTGGGAGTGGATGGTGTGTGTGTGGTGAGATCTCCTGGGAAATATTCCACCTCATTCTATACACAGCAACACAACTTCTCTGATTCTCCCCAAATACAGGAGCTCCAGGCCGACCAGAGCTGGTCATAGAGACACCAGGGAAGTTCTCACCATTCTCAGATGAGGAATGTTCATTATGGAGGAGAATGGTGTCTCCGGATAGATTCGCTTCTGGCATCAGGAGATCACTGCTGATAGTTTTCCCTTTTAACCCTAACACTAACCTTCACATCTGTAACCCTAACACTAACCTTCACATCTGTAACCCTAACACTAACCTTCACATCTGTAACCTTAACACTAACCTTCATATCTGTAACCCTAACACTAACCTTCATATCTGTAACCCTAACAATAACCTTCACATCTGTAACCTTCACATCTGTAACCCTAACACTAACCTTCACATCTGTAACCCTAACACTAACCTTCACATCTGTAACCCTAACACTAACCTTCACATCTGTAACCTTAACACTAACCTTCATATCTGTAACCCTAACACTAACCTTCATATCTGTAACCCTAACAATAACCTTCACATCTGTAACCTTCACATCTGTAACCCTAACACTAACCTTCACATCTGTAACCCTAACACTAACCTTCACATCTGTAACCCTAACACTAACCTTCACATCTGTAACCCTAACACTAATCTTCACATCTGTAACCCTAACACTAATCTTCACATCTGTAACCCTAACACTAACCTTCACATCTGTAACCCTAACACTAACCTTCACATCTGTAACCCTAACACTAACCTTCACATCTGTAACCCTAACACTAACCTTCACACCTGTAACCCTAACACTAACCTTCACATCTGTAACCCTAACACTAACCTTCACATCTGTAACACTAACCTTCACATCTGTAACCCTAACACTAACCTTCACATCTGTAACCCTAACACTAACCTTCACATCTGTAACCCTAACACTAACCTTCACATCTGTAACCCTAACACTAACCTTCACATCTGTAACCCTAACACTAACCTTCACATCTGTAACACTAACCTTCACATCTGTAACCCTAACACTAACCTTCACATCTGTAACCTTCACATCTGTAACCCTAACACTAACCTTCATATCTGTAACCCTAACACTAACTTTCATATCTGTAACCTTCACATCTGTAACCCTAACACTAACCTTCATATCTGTAACCTTCACATCTGTAACCCTAACACTAACCTTCACATCTGTAACCCTAACACTAACCTTCACATCTGTAACCCTAACACTAACCTTCATATCTGTAACCCTAACACTAACCTTCACATCTGTAACCCTAACACTAACCTTCATATCTGTAACCCTAACACTAACCTTCATATCTGTAACCTTCACATCTGTAACCCTAACACTAACCTTCACATCTGTAACCCTAACACTAACCGTCCCTTTAATCATTACACTAACCGTCCCTGTAATCCAACACTAACCCTATCTATAACCCCAACACTTACCGTCCCTGTAATCCTAACACTAACCCTCCCTGTAATCCTAACACTAACCGTCCCTGTAATGCTAACACTAACCCTATCTGTAACCCTATCATTAGCCTTCACATCTGTAACCCTAACACTAACCTTCACATCTGTAACCCTAACACTAACCTTCACATCTGTAACCCTATCACTAGCCTTCACATCTGTAACCCTATCACTAACTCTCACCCTAAGCCTAAATGTAAATTTAACCCTAACCCTCCTTGCAATTCAATAATAACCGTCCCTATAATGCAACACTAACCCTATCTGTAACCCCAACACTAACCGTCCCTGTAATCCTAACACTAACCCTATCTGTAACCCTAACCCTCCCTGTAATCCTAACACTAACCATCCCTGTAATCCTAACACTAACCGTCCCTGTAATCCTAACACTAACCGTATCTGTAATCCTAACACTAACCCTCCCTGTAATCATTACACTAACCGTCCCTTTAATCATTACACTAACCCTATCTGTAACCCTAACACTAACCCTCCCTGTAACCCTAACACTAACCCTCCCTGTAATCCTAACGCTAACCGTCCCTGTAATCCATCAATAACCGTCCCTGTAAGCCTAACACTAACTGTCCCTTTAACCCTAACACTAACCATTCTTGTAACTTAACACTAACCTCTGTAACACTAACCCTATATGTAACCCAACAGTGACCCTCCCTGTTATTCAACGCTAACAATGCCTGTAATCCTAACACTAACCTTCCCCTTATTGCAACTCTATCCTTCCTTGTAAGCCAACACTAGCCCTTACTGAGATTCTAGCACTAACCCTCTCTTGTAACTCCGCACTAATCTTCCCTGTAATCCCAACACTAATTGTCACACTAACCCTCCCCGTAATCCTAACACCACCCCTCTTTGTAATCTAACACTAACCCTACCTGTAACCCTAACACTAACCTTCCTAGTAACAGTAACCTTACCCTAACACTAACCCTCATGTAACCCTAACACTAACCTTCCTAGTAACAGTAACCTTACCCTAACCCTAACACTAACCCTCATGTAACCCTAACATAATCACTTATAAGAAACTGTTAGGGGGTTTAAAGTTGACCTCTGGTAATAGCACAAAAATATCCCCCCCCCCCATACTACATAAGTCTAGGGTTAGGGGAGTAAGATGTAACCCTTGCCTTATTCCGGGACTCCCCCCTATTCTGGAAGGCTCTGGGTTGTGGACGGGCCTGCGTTGTCCTCATGTACAATGCAGGGCTATGTATTTGATGACACCGCTGGCTGGAGGGTCTCGGGGGGGTTACAGGAAGAAGGTGAGTATTCCATCTCATTCCTCTACCCCTAGACCTAGCAAGAAGTTATCCCTTACAAGCATTGTAGGGGGGGGGGGAGGGGGGTGCACTGTGAGGGTATTTTTTGTGTAATTCCAAAAGCTCAACTTTAAAGTCCCTGACAGTTTCCTATAAGTGTTTGTTAGGATTACAGGGAGGGGTTAGTGTTGAGGTTAAATGAGGGTTAGAGCTGCAGGAAGGGATCGTTTTGGGTTCTAGGGAGTGTTAGTGTTAGGATTACAGGATGGGCTAGAGTTGAGTTACGGGCAGGATTAATATTGGGATTACATGAAGGGTAAGTGTTAGGATTACATGAAGGGTAAGTGTTGGGATTACATGAAGGGTCAGTGTTGGGATTACATGAAGGGTCAGTGTTAGGATTACATGAAGGGTAAGTGTTGGGATTACATGAAGGGTAAGTGTTGGGATTACATGAAGGGTAAGTGTTAGGATTACATGAAGGGTAAGTGTTGGGATTACATGAAGGGTAAGTGTTAGGATTACATGAAGGGTAAGTGTTGGGATTACATGAAGGGTAAGTGTTAGGATTACATGAAGGGTAAGTGTTGGGATTACATGAAGGGTAAAAGTTAGGATTACTCAAAGGTTACTCAAAGTGTTAGGATTACAGGGTGGGTTAGAGTTGAGTTACAAGGAACTTTATGTTATAGGGAAGATTAGTATTGGGATTACATGAAGGGTAAGTGTTAGGATTACACGGAGGGTAAGTGTTAGGATTACAGGATGGGTGAGTGTTGGGATTACATGAAGGGTAAGTGTTAGGATTACATGAAGGGTAAGTGTTAGGATTACACGGAGGGTAAGTGTTAGGATTACATGAAGGGTAAGTGTTGGGATTACACGGAGGGTAAGTGTTAGGATTACATTAAGGGTAAGTGTTGGGATTACACGAAGGGTAAGTGTTAGGATTGCATGAAGGGTTAGTGTTAGGATTACATGAAGAGTAAGTGTTAGGATTACATGAAGAGTAAGTGTTAGGATTACATGAAGGGTAAGTGTTAGGATTACATGAAGGGTAAGTGTTGGGATTACATAAAGGGTAAGTGTTAGGATTACAGAATGGGTGAGTGTTAGGATTCCACGAAGGGTAAGTGTTAGGATTACACGAAGGGTAAGTGTTGGGATTAGACAAAGGGTAAGTGTTGGGATTACAGGATGGGTGAGTGTTGGGATTACATGAAGGGTAAGTGTTAGGATTACACGGAGGGTAAGTGTTAGGATTACATGGAGGGTAAGTGTTAGGATTACATGGAGGGTAAGTGTTAGGATTACATGAAGGGTAAGTGTTAGGATTACATGGAGGGTAAGTGTTAGGATTACACGAAGGGTAAGTGTTAGGATTACATGGAGGGTAAGTGTTAGGATTACATAAAGGGTAAGTGTTAGGATTACATGAAGGGTAAGTGTTAGGATTACATGGAGGGTAAGTGTTAGGATTACATGAAGGGTAAGTGTTGGGATTACACAAAGGGTAAGTGTTAGGATTACATGAAGAGTATTTTTTGTGCAATTCCCAGATCTCAGTTTTATCTCTCCAGCCTTTTATTGAAGACGGACAGATCAGTTTTGGGTAGACTGACCCTTTAATAGACATATATGGGTGCTTCCCCCTGGTGGTCGGATATCATATATCAGGTTAGCACCATTTCTTTAGCTGTTGGTCCCATAATTTGGGGTGTCGGGGGTGGGGGGCGGGTATCGCACACAGCGGTATGTATGGTGGAGCGCATGTTGCGGTTTTGCTCACAATCTTCACACTTCATCCCGAAAGTCACTTCCATTCTCGCGGTTTCGGGGCTCAGCGAAGTCCAGCGCCGCCGTCAGCAAAAGGGTGACTTTTCATCCACCGGGCATTGATTAACAGAAACCGTATTGATCCAGAATGACTCCTTTACACCAGGCTTACAGTGATAACTCACAACCCACAGCAACCAATCACATTTCAGCATGCCATTGTCCAGAGCGGTGAAAAGAGGGGTGGTGATTGGTTGCTGAGGGACGCTGTATTTACTGAATCTTTTGGTTTGAATAGCAGAGAGGACAAACATTGGCAATGTTATTTCTACCCTCGGAGAGGGCGGTAGGTGAGACAGCTGGAGCTGATTTTTCTAAGGAACGTATCTTTACTAGGGGGTGCAAACTTCTTCCCAGACCGGTGACTTTGTGAATGATTTGATTACAAGAAAACCATAAAAGAAAAATATTTTTGAGAATGAAGTTTACACTTATTTAGTAGATCTGCACTTTCCACATGTTGACTGTTTGCCTTTTATCTACAAAATTGGGCCAGAAAAAAAAAAAAAAGTCCCATCCAGGCCAATTCTGGCACGTCGCTCCTACATGTAAAAATCATCCTTTTTTTTTTTTCTAGAAAATTACTCGGAACCCCCAAACATTATATATGTTTTTTTGTTTTGTTAGCAGAGACCCTAGGGGAAAAAAAATGGCAGCTGTTGCAACTTTTTACGTCGCGCGGTATTTGCACAGCGATTTTTCAAACGCATATTTTTTTCATGAATTAAAAAAAACAGTAAAGTTAGCCCAATTTTTTTTTGTATAATTTGAAAGATGAGGTTACGCCGAATAAATAGATACCTAACACGCTTTAAAATTGCGCACACTTGTGGAATGGCGCCAAGCTTTAGTACTTAAAAATCTCCATAGGCGACGCTTTACATTTTTTTTTTTTTTTTTTTACAGGCTTCCTGCTTATAGAGTTACAGAGGAGGTCTTGGGCTAAAATTGTTACTCCCGCTCTAGCGTTCACGGCGATACCTCACATGTGTGGTTTGAACGCCGTTTACATATGTGGGCGCGATGTACTTATGCGTTCGCTTCTGTGTGCGAGCACCCAGGACGGGGGGCGCTTTAACAATTTTTTTTTTTTTTTTTATTGTTTATTTTATTAGAATTTTTTTTTTTTTTTTTTTACACGTTCCCTTAAAATTTTTTTTTTTAAATTTCTATTACAAGGAATGTAAACATCCCTTGTAATAGGAATAGGGCATGACAGGTCCTCTTTATGGAGACCCCACAACTCTCCTCCAGGCAGGAAAGACCGAGATCAAAAGAAAAAAAAGATCTCGGCCTTTCCAGCCGAGTCCCCGGCAATGTTTACTTCCGCCGGGCCGGACGTGACGTAACGTCGTACCTGGGCCTCCGAAGGAGACCATCAGTCCCTTGGAAATCTCTATGCTCAACTTCTGGCACCGGTGGATTCCTTCTCCGGCTCGCCGTAGAAGCACCGGAGGGAGGCGTGAAGGGAGCTGTTACCTCGGAGGGGGTCCGCCGCCTGTAAGAACGATCAAGCGAATGAACTGCCGCTATGATTGTTCTTACGGTGCAGGGAATCGCCGGCTGAAAAAGATATCTGGATGATGCCTGCAGCTGCGCCCATCATTCAGATATCACCACTCAAAGTCCAGGATGTCATGTGACGTACCTTGGACAGGAAGTGGTTAGGCACTATTTTTGTCTAAATAGGCCAAATGCCATAACACCAGAGCCAGTGACAGGAGAAAGTACACTAAGACATGCTAAAATAAAAAAAATAAAAAAGGGTACCACTTTAGGCTCTAATAGGTCCCTATATGCTGATAAGAGTGCAGGGAAGGAAAGTACTCATCTCCGCTCCAAAGAAGTCAATTAAGAAGAAAAAAAAGTCCCAGAAGCCACACGTCACACGAAACCCTCATGTAAAGCGTAGAAGTAGCCTCAGCTTTAGACTCCATCCAGGCCACACCCCTGACATGTTACGCTCCACCCACGGGGCTTAGTCATAGGAAGCCCTGTGGATGGGGGGCGTAACATGTCGGGGAGGTGTGCCTGGACAGAGTCTAGGCTGAGGCTGCTTCCACTCTTCTGAGACTTCTTTTCCTTCCTCATTGATGCTAAAATTGCTTCATCTGCCCGAGAGGCCACTTTAGCATGCATTAAGGGCACTTCAAGCCTCCTTTAAAGTACCGTCCAGGCCACACCCCTGACATGTTACGCTCCACCCATGGGGCTTAGTCATGGGAAACCCTGTGGATGGGGTGGCGTAACATGTCGGGGAGGTGTGCCTGGACAGAGTCTAGGCTGAGGCTGCTTCCACTCTTCTGAGACTTCTTTTCCTTCCTCATTGATGCTAAAATTGCTTCATCTGCCCGAGAGGCCACTTTAGCATGTATTAAGGGCACTTCAAGCCTCCTTTTAAAGGACCGTTTCCCATTGAAGGGACTGCAGACGCAATGTATCCCTATGGGCCTAGGAGCTCCTGTGTCTCCCAAGTCTTTATTTTGGCCAAATTAGGCAGAAGAAGGCAAACATGAACCATCCAAGTTGGAGAAATGTGGCCCCTTAGTGAATCAGCTCCATTCTTCAAAGCCTATAGAACTTGATTAAAATGTGCAAAACAGTTACTGTTGCTGACAGATAAGTGATATCAGTTTGCAGATCTTTATACTGTAAATGATTTTGAAAGGATGCCAACCGTGCATAATGAAGGCGGGCATTTTGAGGGACTTTTTGGAGATAAAGCCATATCATTAGGAACAAGAGACCTCTTGGTGCCTTGTGCTACAATGAGGCCTTGACGTCCTTGTAAGTGAATGTGCCAAATATTGGCCCACCCATCAAAATGTCGTCCTCCACTGTGACTGCCGGTACTCCTTAGTCGGATATAACTGTAGCTTGAGTTGCCATTGGGGGTTCTCATGTAATATGAATTACTGTGATGGTTCTGAGTATATATTGGTTGAGTAATAAAATATATTGTGAACTATATCAAATCCTAACTCCTGTTAATACTTCTTATTTCGTTTTAGATTGAGCCGGAAAGGTTTAGAGCATCTGTCAGGGTTTTATTGCCAGGTTTCTATTAAGGATATTTTTCCATAATTCCCATCAGGACAGGAAGTGAGAAGGAAATCTCTCCAAACAAAGACAAAGACCATCTTTAGTAGAATGAAGTTAGGGTTATTATTGCTGTCCCGGCCTTTCCATCCTGTGACAACTGTTCTTCCTGTTTCATTACGGTTGACACAAGGACAGGAAGCAAGGGGTAATCCCCTTAATGGTGTTACAAAGAGAAATAAACACCTGGCAGAAGTTTTAACTCTTCCTTGAGCTATAAAAAAAAATATAAAAAAAGATTTATCTGGAGTTAGGCTTTTAGACTTCACTAGTTGGAAGGAATAGTCAATGGAACCACGGTTGCAGTAAATCAGATTACATCAGAAATTGTAACACCCATATAATTACATCTGAAGGTATGAAGTCTTTTATGCTGTCTTTTGCATTAGATAAAGTTGTAAAGATTTTGGCACTTTCGCTGTTGACTTCTCAGTGGTGTCTTGACCAATGTCTCTCCATAATGCTGTTGACCTTCTAGTAGCATTTTGACCAATGTCTCTAGATGATGCTGTTGGCTTCTCGGTAGCATCTTGACTAATGCCTCTCCAAGATGCTGATGACCTCTCAGTGGTATTGTGACCAATGTCTCTTCATGATGCTGTTGGCCTCTTAGTAGCATTTTGACAAATGTCTCTCCATAATGCTGTTGACCTCTCAGTGGCATCGTGACCAATGTCTCTTCATGATGTTGTTGACATCTCAGTGGCATCTTGACCAATGTCTCTTCATGATGCTCTTGACCTGTTGGTAGTATCTTGACCAATGTCTCTCCGTGATGCTGTTGACCTCTCAGTGGTATCATGACCAATGTCTCTCAATGATGTTGTTGACCTCTCAGTGGCATCTTGACCAATGTCTCTCCATGATGCTGTTGACATCTCAGTGGCATCTTGACCAATATCTCTTCATGATGCTCTTGACCTGTTGGTAGTATCTTAACCAATGTCTCTCCATGATGCTGTTGACCTTACCGGTACCTTGACCAATGTCTCTTCATAATAGTCACAGCTAGCAATTTCTGATCCCAACTGTAGGCCAGGTACATCCAAAACTGATACAGTATTTTAGTTTTTTGTAGTTCTTTGGAATAATCCCAACAGAAGGCTTAGTTCTGTGCCCATTATAGATTCAACTATGCTGTCATGATCTTTTTGGGCTCTTTGTGCTTTTGGGCCCCATAGCACCAGCATGATCTGCTATGCCTGTAGTTATGTTCTTGGGTCTAGTAGTGTGAAGGTGACAACTCTCCCATGGATGGACTGGAGTTGGTGAAATTACAGACTACTGTGGGATACCGCTGGGGATTGTATGTGATATAACAACTGGGTAGGTAGGTGATGTAACCCAGCAGTGCCCATAAAAACAAAAAAAAAATTTGGGTGCTGTTGGATGTTAAAGATGGGACAGCTAGACTCTTGGAGAAGGCTTGTCAATAGGTGTCTAAAGGGTCTCCAGAACAAAAAACAAATGCATTTTCAGTATTTAAATGCTGAAACCTGATTGGTTGCTTTGAATGGAGGAACAATTGACCCCCAGGTTTCATTGACCCTGCTGAGAATCCAACAGAGCCCCCCCCCCCCCCCCCCCCCAATGGCAACAACTCTTTTATAAACATAAAAGGCTTAATCATGTGTATTCCATGAAATGTGTTGCAAAGTTATATTTCTGAACAGTTTAATGACTACGACTACAAATGTTATAATATTGTAAATGTGTATTTTTTTTAGAATGTGTTAGCTTTTCAGAATCTTAGAGGGGTATTACTATTGTTTATTGAGAGAAAGAAATGTGAATTATTGAACGATCAGTATACAGCTAATACAGCTAATGTCTAGATTTATGATTTTAGTATGTTTTCTTCAATTTGAGCACAAGCGCTCTGCAAAAGGACACCCCCCCAGGAATCTGTATGTGACCATCAGAAAGATTCGTAGATAGGATGAGGAGGAATATCTATTTACATAAAAAATACATTTTATGGCATAGAAAGTCATTCATGTAGATTAAAACTGGAGAAAGAATGAAGAGAATGTTAAAAAATGGGTAATAAACTGGTGACCCCAAGATTGAGGTGAGATCTAAGTAATTGACAGGTACAAATCCGAGCTAGAGACCACGCTGGACTGGGTCAAATGGTTGCCGAGAATTATTGGGTGCATCCGCGGTTATGTGGTGGTGCTGATCTCCCTTGAGAGGTTTGTGCTGCTACCTTACTGATACAATGAGGTGGTCACTTCAGTAGAACCAGTGTTTGGATGAGAAGGAAGGGGCGCCCAGTGTCTGGAATAATACAGCGCTTGGTGGGAGAATACAATTGCTTATGGAAAGTGTGAGATCATACAAATAGAGCCAACGCGTTTTGGAAATAGCCCCCCCCTTCTTCAGGGCTGCAGGTACATGCTAATAGAGATGGATGAACTCCGCAGAAGCAAACCTCTGTGTTACACAAGCTGGAATTTGCCATTTTCAAGTATTCTGGTACTTCCGCAGAGTTCATCCATCTCCATTAGCACGTACCTGCAGCCCTGAAGATGTGGGAGGCTGTTTCCCCTGAAACGCGTTGGCTCCATTTGTGTGTTCTCACACTTTCAATAAACAATTGTATTCTCCCACCAAGGCCTGCATTATTCCAGGCATTGGGCCCACCTTACTTCTCATCTTAACAGGGACAGGAAGTGAAGACATGAGGGACACAGACCAGTATTAAAGCCTGAAAGAAATTTCTAACACTTCCAAAAAACCCCAGAAGATTTATCGTAATTTTCTTGGCACCAATTATTGGTAACATACATGTGATAGTATCCCCACCTACTCCATGTATGCTGCTATGTTGGTGCCAGGAAAATGAATAATTGGATTGAATACTTACCGTAATTTTCCTTTCCTGATGCCAACCCATGACAGCATACATGTAAAAAGCGCAATTAATTTTTTCCTATATTGCAGCTTGTATCCATGTTCTTCCTTTACTTCTTGCCCCAGCTAAAAACTTGTTTAAAACTGCAGCTAACACTCCATGATAATAGAACTGTAGCCAAATCTTGAGTAAAGCTCGGAGACCAGTAGCTATAGCAGTAGAGAGGCTCCCATTGACCAGCAGGATAAGTACATAAGCAGGTTACCCTAGCAGATGACATGGGCTCGCTGAGGTGCAGGGTCTAAGCCAGGGTTTCTCAACCAGGGTTCCATGGAATCCTAGGGTTCCTCCAGAGATTTCTAGGGGGTCCTTGAGCAATGACCAATTTATGCCTCCCAGATAAGTTCCCACTGACACCATTGATCTTTTTAGCTATCTGTAACAAGGTAATTCTTCTCAAAGGCCACAAGTATGAGGAGCATTCTTCCTACTGACCATCACAATAATGTTTCAAGAAATGTAGATATAGTAATTTTTAGCAGGGGTTCCCTGAGACTGGAAAGTTATTTCAAGGGTTCCTCTTTGTTGAAAAGGTTGAGAAAGGCTGGTCTAAGCACTAACCAGTGTTCATCAGAGCTCCTCATGGTGGAGGTGGTTTTTGCTGCGTGTTAGTACCAGGTCACGGTCCTCAGGATCGCCCCACCAGGAGGTGAGCAAGCCGGGTTCCAGTAGCAGAGATAACAGGTAGGAGTCAATCAGAAGTGTAGTCAGTAAACAAGCCAAAGGTCGGTATCAAGTGGTTGTAGGTTGGGATCAAGCAGAAGTGTAGTCGAGGAACAAGCCAAAGGTCAGTAACCAATGGTAGTGAAGATATGGACAGCAGAATGGGTGACAAGAGCGAGATATTGGCTTGAGAGAGCACAATAACCTGGCAAACAAGAAGTAAATAGGTATGGCTTAAATAGGAAGTTTATGTGAGAATCAAAGAGTTCATGAAAAACAAGGTACGAGGCAAGATTGTCTAATGCAGGGTTTCTCAACTTGGGTTCCTCCAGAGGTTGCTAGGGGCTCCTTGAGCAACGAGCAAGTTCTACCTCGCGGATAAGTTCCCACTGACACCATTGATCTTTTTAGCTATCTGTAAGGGGGGTAATTCTTCCCAATGTCCACAAGTGTAAGGAACATTCTTCCCACTGATCATCACACTAATGTATCATGAGTTGTAGATGTAGTAAGTTTTAGCAGGGGTTCCCTGAGACCAAAAAGTCATTTCAAGGTTTCCCCTGTGTTGAAAAAGGTTGAGAAAGGCTGCTCTATCGGATCCCAAAAGAGCTATTTAGCATCTTAGGTGGCTCCCCAAGAAGAGTTGCTGCTAGACACAGCAAGAGGTCGCAGGTTGAGGTCCAGGCCCTGACATAATGAGAATATCCTTTATAGAACAGAAAATAGCCATGACCTCTGGAATAGATACCCAGACGGATTCCTGCTTCTATTTTTGGTGTTGATAAACTTAATTCGCAGTGCTTGTCCTTTTGAAGAGCGCTTGTCCTTCCTATACAGTAGACTTCATAAACTTAAGGGAATGGTGGTATTCTAGCGACTGTCAATGACAATGTTGTTTTGCATAGTCAGAAGGTAACAACAAAATAGTGTTTGTATTGCTAAAGTCCAATGTTTCCCTCCCAAACCTAGAGAATGCTAAATTTCGAAGCACGAAATCTGCCATTACCATTAGCTCACCTTACTGCAACAAAATCATCAATTATATTCTTATTTTCCCAAAGCTTCCTCCCTGTAGCTTTAGTAAACATTTTTAGAAAGAAATATGATTTTCTTAATTCATGTGCCTGTCGAATCATTACGCCAAATGATACTGACGGAATGTCATGAAGCAGTATCATAAAATTACATACAGACATTATTTTGGTGCAATAAACATGTGTTTTTTAAGAAGACTTCTTAATAAACTTACATGTTTATTACTTGCTAAAAACATGTTTCTCAAAGTGCCACACCTATATTTCGCGGGGCCAAATTTTGTCACCATTGTTAACTAATAAAAAAAAAAAAATAAAGAAAAATAAAGAAAAAATAAAATCGAGAGAAAGAAATTGGAAAATCGACTTTCTTGAATTGTTAAAAGCAAAAGTACTGATTTCGGACATTTTGAGTTTCCTGGCGAGATACTAGTTGGGCGTGGGTTTTGCCGATGGACCCGCCTCCGAAGCCTGGGTGGGGCACTGAAACATGCATCCTTATATTTTTGCTCCTTATGAACCAGATAACACATGAGATGCAATGAGGTTATTCAACACAAGATTAAAATTGTCCGAATTGCTGAATTTTCTTTGTTGCCGAGAGTGAAAGTGATCTTAGCGAATCTTAGCCGTAGCTTCTGATATGGTAGACATTGCATCTTATGTGGTGCGTATCTGGTCTTTTATTCTTTGTTTTATAGTGTCATTTCAATGTAATGTGCTGTTTTTTTGTGTCTTTGTTGTCTCTTTTTTTTCTTTGTCCCCTCAACAGCATTTTGTCCCGGTCAGGCAAGAAGGACAATCAAGATGCCTCCAATTTGACAGTGCCCATGACTATGTGTCTTTTCCCTGTGCCATTCCCACTCACCCCATCTCTAAGACCACAGGTCAGTTCCATCAATCCTACTGTTACTCGCTCCCTCCTTTACAGCGTCCTGCGAGATTCTCCATCGGAACGAGGCCAACAAAGCCGCGATGCCCAATTGTCCGAGTACCCTTCTTTGGATTATCAGGGGCTCTATGTGACATTGGTTACCTTGTTGGACCTGGTGCCCTTACTCCAACATGGCCAACATGGTAAGAATTTATTACTATTGCTTTATGAAAATGGTGATGATGATGATAGTGGTGGGTTTGGAGCTTGCGAGGCACAACCAAGTCAACCTTAAATCTCAGCTTCAGACAAAACCTTTTTGGGGAAAGGTCGGGTCATTTTCTCGTGGTTTTATTGCTATCTGTGCTTTCATTGGGGAAGTTTCTTCTCACTTCCTAACCTCGTAATATCAGGCACACTTAATCTGGAGCATGTATGGCCGAGGCAATGGATTCGAAACCTCAATATTTCATGGTTTAAGAAGGTCAATCGCATTTAGTCCTACTGCAGTAGCTCTGGTAGGGCTGCAGAAATGGTGTACCCTAGGGAACCCAGAGTTTGAAATCCAGGAATAGAAAGTGTTTATCTTTGGATAGGGTTAGGAAGGGTTGAGTGCTGATGATGATGAGCTTGAGAGGAACAACCAAGTCAACCTTAAATCCCTGCTCCAACCAAACACTTTTTTTTTTTAGCTTTGGATAGAGCTAGGAAGGGCTGGGTCATCTCTCAATGATGTTTTGCTAAGTGTGCTTCCATTGGGGAGGTTTATTCTCACTTCCTAACCTTGTGATATCATGCACACTTAATTTGGAGCATCTATGGCTGAGGCACTGATTTCCAATCATCAATAATTCATGGTTGAAGAAGATCAAATTCATTTGGGGTGCAATAGCTCCAATAAAGCTGTTCACTGCACGAATGGGAGTACCTTATGGTGTAGGGGACCCAGAGTTTGGGATACAGGAAAAGAAAGCTTTTAGCTTTGGATGGAGTTGGGAAGGGTTGGGTTTTTATTGCTCTCTGTGTTTCAATCGGGGTGGTTTCTCCTCACTTCCTAACCTGGAGATATCATGCGCACTTAATCTGGAGCATGTATGGCTGAGACACTGGATTCAAATCCCCAGTAATTCATGGTTGAAGGCCGTGAATCATATTTGGTTGGGCCATAATTGGCTGCTCTCTGCATCAATGGGGTGCCCTATGAGCTAGGGGACCCAGAGTTTGGAATCCAGAAATAGGAAGTATTTAGCTTTGGATAGAGTTGGGAAGGGTTGGGTCGTGATGCTGCTGCTGATGGGTCTGCAGCTTGAGGGGCACAACCAAATCAACCTTCCATACCATCTCCAGCCAAAATCTTTTCTTAGCTTTGGATAGAGTTGGGAAGGGTTGGGTCATCAATCCAGGGTTTTTATTGCTCTCTGTGTTTCCATTGGGGAGGTTTCTCCTCACTTCCTAACCTGGTGATCTCATATGCACTTAATCTGGAGCATGTATGGCTGAGACACTGATATCAAATCCTCAGTAATTCATGGTTGAAGGAGGTGAATCACATTTGGTCGGGCCATAATTGTTCCAGTAAGGCTACTCTCTGCATCAGTGGGGTACCCTATGGGCTAGGGGACCCAGAGTTTGGAATTCAGGAATAAGAAGTCTTTAGCTTTGGATAGAGTTGGGAAGAGTTGGGTCATATTTCTCAGGGTTCTCTGTTTCCATTGGGGATGTTTCTCCTTCCTTCCTAACCTGGCGATATGATGTTCACTTAATCTGGAGAATGTATGGCTGAGGAGCTGGATTCAAATCATCAGTGATTCATGGTTGAAGACGGTCACATTCAGTTGGGGTTGCAATAGCTCTGCTAAGGCTACCCCTGCACAAATGGGGTACCCTATGGGCTAGGGGACACAGAGTTTGGAATCCAGGAATTTAAAGTCTTTAGCTTTGGATAGAGTTGGGAAGGGCTGGGTCATGATGATGATGCTGGTGATGGGTCTGCAGCTTGAGGGGCAAAGCTAAATCAACCTTAAATACCAGCTCCAGCCAAAACCTTTTCTTAGCATTGGATAGAGTTGGAAAGGGTTGGGTCATCTCTTAGGGTTGTTATTGCTATCTGCATCTCCATTGGGGCGGTTTCCTTTCACTTCCTCACTCAGTGATACCTTGCACACTTAATCTGAAACATGTTAGATTGAAGATTTGAATCACCAATAATTCATGGTTGAAGCAGGTCAATCATGTTGAAAAAGGGCACAATAACTCTGCTAAGGCTTCTCCCTGCACAAATGATGTACCCGCTATGCTAGGGAAAACATTGTTTGGAATCCAGGTGTATAAAGATAGAGTTGAGTAGGGTTGGGCCATCTCGCAGGTTTTTTTTGCTATCAGTGTCTCCATTGGAAAGGTTTCGCCTCACTTCCTTATTCAATAAAATGTGCCAATTCTTAAGTGCAGTAACCCTGAGTAACCAGTTACCCACTGCTTTATCTATTAGTAGTTAGTATCATTCAACTGAACTTGTTTTTTTGTAACTTCCCCATGTCACTTTAATTCCAATGAGTGTCAGGAAGATACACCAACATGTACAGTATGTCCAGACAGGTAACATAGACACTTTCATCCAATTACCATAGAATGCATCAAGGGAGATGTTGATTGTCCAAGAACAGGATGGGAGGGGTGACAGTTGTGGAACTACCCTGTCTCATTACATCATCCCATCCTTGGTGTCAGGAAGTCTGCATAGGTGTCAGTCCTCTTGTTCACATTGCTGAAGGTGTGAACTATTAAATGGTCAAGATAGATATTTTGAAACTGCATTATATGTAGAAGGAAGATGGTGTCAAAGGCTCCACACCTGTTCAGTGATGATTGTACCAGTTTGACATAGATGGTATCTTTCAGCACATGTGAATGGGGAGAATTAACACCTTTGCAGACTTTCTGACGCCAAGGATGGGATGATATAATTATAAAAGGGGGGTTCCACAACGTTCACATCTCTCATCCTGTTCTTGAACAACCAGCATCTGCCTTGCCTCATTAGAACAGAAGAGATGGATTGCAAAACTAAGAAACATCTTCAACATTACAGAACAATTCTAGTTGAATGTGAGCAACTACTACTTGGCAGTGTAGTTATTTTGAGACAAAGTAGATGTTATTGTCCAAGAACAGGTTGGGAGTGGTGAAAGTTGTTAATGATTCAATTTCCATAGCTGAAGGTGTGAAATGTTGTCAAATCTCTTGGGGTAGAGATGGTAAAATGACATTATATGTGGAAGACAGATGGTGTTGAAGGTTCTCTACCACTCTGTAGGGATGATTGTTCCATTTTGACCTAACTGGCCTCTTTTATGACTCTTGTGAACTAGTTGTCCTCTCTGTCCAAAATGTGCTCCTCACTACCATGACCTGGATTTATGAGACCAACTACTACTAGATCTACCATGACCTGAATCCATGAGACCAACTACTACTAGCTCTACCATGACCTGGATCCATGAGACCAACTACTACTAGTTCTACCATGACCTGGATCCATGAGACCAACTATTACTAGCTCTACCATGACCTGGATCCATGAGACCAACTAGTACTAGGTATGCCATGATCTGGATCCATGAGAACCTTCTTAGACATATCTACTGGTCTAACTTCATGATTCTGAATTGCCCCCCCCCTCTTCAGTGCTAGTATGTAGAGAAAAAGATAAATGATAAAAATCCATAGCCAGTCTACAGGGTTTATACAAGATACAAAGCAAAAATCTGTGTTATATATAGTTTCTGGATAAAGTTTGGCCCTCGTTTGGTCTCTATAGACATATGCGGATAAAAACACATACACATTGAAATTTAAATAATAAAAGGCGAAAAAACTATTAAAAAAAACCCCAAAAAGCCCAGAAGAAAGGGGAAACAATTCCCCCAAAATGCGTTGGCTCCACTTGTACACTTTTGTCTTCAATAAACAACTATAAAAATCATTAAGTGAGACATTTTTCTGGACACCGGGCGCTCCTCTGCAATCACCCAAGTCTTCCCCGTAGTGACGTCCCCATTGTTGTTATCAGAAAGGTAGCAGCCCTAGACCCCAATGGAGTCTACCACCTACAATTGGGATATAACCCATTGGAAGCAATTCCCTCTATACCCACCACACAGTAATTTGCTGCTAGGCAGCCTCCAGCGGCACCTGTCTTCCACCCAAACCTGTAGACACAACCGGAAAAGTCCTCTTAGACAGCTGTCCTTGGGATTCCTCCTCTCTTCCTGTTCTGGTGACAACTAACTCATTTTGGATTTTCCATAACAGAGAGGGTAAATCTCTCCAACGGGACATAGACATAGCGAACCCGACCGGGGTTCTAACCCCCTCAACATTCTATCTAGAAAATGTTTTGGCTTCAGATAACCATTAGCATTTAGTGTTATTTTTATTGTAATCTCATGTAGCTCCTTTTTGAGGAGGCCTCTGAGAGGTTCTCCGAGAGAGGTTCACACTGTACCCATGTCCCCGGTGTCACAGCCATTATTCCCATAATGCCCCAGTGAATAGGCCCATGTATCACAGCGATTTTATGTATGTGCTTTAGCGTTATTTGTTTTATTGCCACCATAAATATGTCCATGTGCCCCTTTGATTCTCTCCGTAAACCCCATTGTGAATACATTACTGCCACAACAGCTACAGCTTATGTTACAGGGATATCAGCCTTTAATATTACAGTGATTACACCCATCAATGCCACATTAACCAGCATTATGGTCCCACATCCCGGGATACTGTTAGCTCCACCCATGTTCGCATATTGCCCATCCATTTTCTATGTGGATACACCCAAATTACCCCCATATTACGCAGACCCTGCCTCTAAAAAAAGGTGTGGGGGGGCGCCCTCCATGCCCGCTTTACAGGTTGGTCCCACCCGGGCCCCTCTTCTATATATGCAGTAACTCGTTCTTTTGCTTTGTCTTTTAAAGTTCTTTGCGGTAAAAGCAAGAAAGCATTAAAAGCCCTCTGTAGTGTATTAATGGTTTACTAAACAACAAAAAATGCTGCACATACATCTGTAGGAATAACAATTCACAGCATACAAAGTATCACAAAATATGCATACAATATACACATGCACAAGCTATCTATCCTTTCTAGCAAATAAGCATGGACAATGTATGCAATAGAGAAAACACTAAAAGTTACCTAACTTGGGTGGTAGATTTAGTGTCATCCCCTGGTAGAAGTTCTTTCTTTCAGTCTTTATTCTGAAGTTGTCTTCCTTCTATGGAGGATCTCTTCCACACTGCTTCTTGGAGTCCTGCAAAACAACTAGTGCTTTTTTGAGTCTTGAGCATATAACTGTCCGAGTCCTTTTCCCTTCCCCCTACTTCCTGTAGCATCACTTTCTGTCCTGAGCTCATCAACCAATCCAACAAGTTCATTAGCATATGCACAGGGGACTCCTAGCTTCTACATATATTAATATTTATAAAAAAATCACTGAAAAAGCCCTAGCAACACACTTATATAAGGTTGATGCTGTGATCCCAGGACATGTTAGAATCATACAAACAAACACATATAATGTATTATAGGAAAGTCCGTGAATGGAAGACTGAATGGGTCACCAATGTTGAGTAATATATGCACCACCTTCACCGACTAAAGGCCACAAAGTCTCTGGGTAGACAACAGATGACCGATTTGTTGCGATTCAAACATATCCAAGATAAATAATGTATGGATGAGTCAACTCCAGTGCATCACACCACAGTGTCTTCACACCCGTGCAAATCACTCAGATAATATAGCTGAAGGCTTACCAGAGGGTTTGAACCCTAAACAGTATACACTGTGAGGGTCAAACCAACTTTTATTGCTCACTGGCAATAATGGGAAGACATTAACATCATGGACTCCACTGCTGCCTTTTTTATGTATAAGCGCTTTTTTACTTCCTTATCATGTAAGTGTAAATTCTTCTTTTTAATAAATCATTACTTTTACGGTATCACACTATGTGGCTCTTTCTATATCTTTTATGAGCCACACATGGGACGATGTTTGATCACTTCTGGAGAAGATACAGCCTCACGGAACCCCTGTGATCTCTTCATGATGTTAATGTCTTCCCATTATTGCCAGTGAGCAATAAAAGTTGGTTTGACCCTCACAGTGTATACTGTTTAGGGTTCAAACCCTCTGGTAAGCCTTCAGCTATATTATCTGAGTGATTTGCACGGGTGTGAAGACACTGTGGTGTGATGCACTGGAGTTGACTCATCCATACATTATTTATCTTGGATATGTTTGAATCGCAACAAATCGGTCATCTGTTGTCTACCCAGAGACTTTGTGGCCTTTAGTCGGTGAAGGTGGTGCATATATTACTCAACATTGGTGACCCATTCAGTCTTCCATTCACGGACTTTCCTATAATACATTATATGTGTTTGTTTGTATGATTCTAATGTGAGATAATTTATTATATTTTTGTCATACTGTATACAGGGCACTGACTTTATATCTTGCCATTTTTCAAGTGCCTCAATCTTTCCTTCAGCGCTACACGTTTGGTTTATATCTTTGATCTATTGGGCATTATTCTTATGTAGTGTTAGCAGCTTAATTATTTGTGAGCGAGCGCAAAATTGCCAGTTGGGTTGTTTTTGATCCCAGGACATGGGCCAGGACAAACTATTGGTTCGGACAGAAGGCCAAGATGTGGGGCAGTTCAGGCAAACCTGGGGTAGTTGGTGTCTAGTTATTCATTATGAGTTCTCACCACATTATGACAGACATTGGTGGAGGGGGCTTATTTACGATAATAGCACAATATGACCACTAGGGGCACTGTGATACCTGTTCTGTTATCTGATTTTTATTCCTGCAGAAAAATTCATAAAAGTCTTCACTATATCCAAATGTGAAAATATTTAGAGCAAAACAACAAATATAAACTGCATTGGTGACCACTTAAAATATCTATTATGTGTTACTTGGTTGTGGATTCTAAAGCTGTAGAATGTAGTATTGTATGCACTGCTTTTTCTGTCTTATTAAAGGCCCAGTCCACTCAAAACTGATATTTCAGTGTTTGGTGGGTGCTGAAGAGTTCAACCCCCTGACAGTCAATCAATGGCTCTATTGGTGAGAAGTCTGAACCAAGTTCCCATATCTGAATACCTCCTGTGTACATTATGAGGGGTTCCCACCATCCCTATGCTAAGTTCCCGGGTCTGTACACCCGCTGTGCCCATTATGAGGGGTTCCCCCATCCCTGTGCTGAGTTCCCGGGTCTGTACACCTGCTGTGCCCATTATGAGGGGTTCTCACCATCCCTGTGCTGAGTTCCCGGGTCTGTACACCTGCTGTGCCCATTATGAGGGGTTCCCACCATCCCTGTGCTGAGTTCCCGGGTCTGTACACCTGCTGTGCCCATTATGAGGGGTTCTCACTATCCCTATGCTAAGTTCCCGGGTCTGTACACCCGCTGTGCCCATTATGAGGGGTTCCCACCATCCCTGTGCTGAGTTCCTGGGTCTGTACACCAGCTGTGCCCATTATGAGGGGTTCCCACCATCCCTGTGCTGAGTTCCTGGGTCTGTACACCAGCTGTGCCCATTATGAGGGGTTCCCACCATCCCTGTGCTGAGTTCTGGGGTCTGTACACCCGCTGTGCCCATTATGAGGGGTTCCCACCATCCCTGTGCTGAGTTCCTGGGTCTGTACACCAGCTGTGCCCATTATGAGGGGTTCCCACCATCCCTGTGCTGAGTTCCCGGGTCTGTACACCTGCTGTGCCCATTATGAGGGGTTCTCACCATCCCTATGCTAAGTTCCCGGGTCTGTACACCCGCTGTGCCCATTATGAGGGGTTCCCACCATCCCTGTGCTGAGTTCTGGGGTCTGTACACCCGCTGTGCCCATTATGAGGGGTTCCCACCATCCCTGTGCTGAGTTCCTGGGTCTGTACACCTGCTGTGCCCATTATGAGGGGTTCTCACCATCCCTATGCTAAGTTCCCGGGTCTGTACACCCGCTGTGCCCATTATGAGGGGTTCCCACCATCCCTGTGCTGAGTTCCCGGGTCTGTACACCCGCTGTGCCCATTATGAGGGGTTCCCACCATCCCTGTGCTGAGTTCCCGGGTCTGTACACCCGCTGTGCCCATTATGAGGGGTTCTCACCATCCCTGTGCTGAGTTCCTGGGTCTGTACACCTGCTGTGCCCATTATGAGGGGTTCTCACCATCCCTATGCTAAGTTCCCGGGCAGGGTTGGTGCAAGGATTTTTGACACCCTAGGTGAAACCTCATTTTGCCGCCCCCCCCCCCATTGGCTCCACCCCCTTTTCCCTGCCCATGTATACCCCACCTTTTTAATGAAGTTCGAATCAAATGCAGCCTTTACCAGCGCCCATCAATGCAGCCTCACCAGCGCCCATCAATGCAGCCTTACCAGCGCTCATCAATGAATGTTTGCTTGCTTCCATTCATTCGTGAGTCAGGACACAAACACAGTCCTGGAGTGGCGTCTCCAGCTTCTATACTTAGGGGGGGCACATGGGGGGACAGGGACAAAAGTAGGGGGGGCCAACTATAAAATGCAATTATATATATATCCTGGGGCCCTATACTTCTGTTGTAGGGCCCTTTATTACTATCCTGCAACAAGACCCTTTCACATGTTTTGCAGTGAGCTCAGAGGGCATAATTTGGGGGGGGGGGGGTCAGGGCCCCCTCTGTCCCCCCCCTTAGTGACGCCATTGCCGCTGCGCCCTCTGACACTGTGCGAACGGAGCGGCGGCTGCTTGCTGATGCTGAGAGTTAGTTGCTTGCTGCAGAGAGAAGGAGGTAGGAACACCGGTGGCCGGGCGCCCTAGGCAGCAGTGCGCCCTAGGCGGCTGCCTAGTTTGCCTAGTGGTAGCACCGGCCCTGTTCCCGGGTCTGTATACCCGCTGTGCCCATTATGAGGGGTTCCCACCATCCCTGTGCTGAGTTCCTGGGTCTGTACACCTGCTGTGCTCATTATGAGGGGTTCCCACCATCCCTGTGCTGAGTTCCCAGGTCTGTACACCCGCTGTGCCCAATATGAGGGGTTCCCACCATCCCCATGTTGAGTTTCCTGGTCTGTATACCTGCTGTGCCAATTATGAGGGGTTCCACCCATCCCTGTGCTGAGTTCCCGGGTCTGTATACCAGCTGTGCCCATTATGAGGGGTTCCCACCATTCCTGTACCGAGTTCCCGGGTCTGTACACCCGCTGTGCCCATTATGAGGGGTTCTCACCATCCCTGTGCTGAGTTCCTGGGTCTGTACACCCGCTGTGCCCATTATGAGGGGTTCCCACCATCCCTGTGCTGAGTTCCCGGGTCTGTACACCCGCTGTGCCCATTATGAGGGGTTCTCACCATCCCTGTGCTGAGTTCCCGGGTCTGTACACCCGCTGTGCCCATTATGAGGGGCTCCCACCATCCCTGTGCTGAGTTCCCGGGTCTGTACACCCGCTGTGCCCATTATGAGGGGTTCTCACCATCCCTGTGCTGAGTTCCTGGGTCTGTACACCCGCTGTGCCCATTATGAGGGGTTCCCACTATCCCTGTGCTGAGTTCCCGGGTCTGTACACCCGCTGTGCCCATTATGAGGGGTTCTCACCATCCCTGTGCTGAGTTCCTGGGTCTGTACACCCGCTGTGCCCATTATGAGAGGTTCCCACCATCCCTGTTCTGAGTTCCCGGGTCTGTACACCCGCTGTGCCCATTATGAGGGGTTCTCACCATCCCTGTGCTGAGTTCCCGGGTCTGTACACCCGCTGTGCCCATTATGAGGGGTTCCCACCATCCCTGTGCTGAGTTCCCGGGTCTGTACACCCGCTGTGCCCATTATGAGGGGTTCTTACCATCCCTGTGCTGAGTTCCCGGGTCTGTACACCCGCTGTGCCCATTATGAGGGGTTCATACCATCCCTGTGCTGAGTTCCCGGGTCTGTACACCCGCTGTGCCCATTATGAGGGGTTCCCGCCATCCCTCTGCTGAGTTCCTGGGTCTGTACACCCGCTGTGCCCAATATGAGGGGTTTTCACCATCCACCATTGTTTGTAACTGATTCAGAGTGGAATCGGGAATTGATAAGGAATTTTGTTTTTCCTTTATATGGCTAATAAATGATTGTGTCAAGGCTTTTTTTTTAATTTTTAGCTCTTCTGTCTGTATACAATCTTCATAACTAGTAATCTATGAAAAATAGATACAAAGATGCCTGCACCGTCTCTTATAATGACTTCTATCTAAAATAGCAGCTTACACCAACTGAATGTCTCACTAATACTTTGCCATAAAAAAATGTGCAAAAAAAAAAAAAAAACACCTACACACTAAAAATAACGAATCAACTCAAGTGTATGGAAAGCAATATGTGCCAATATGTATATATTCAAATTACATGAAAAACTTTCGAAAGTGCTAAGTGCTCGTCAACCCTGTACATTAAATCCACATATACAATTTATTATATATATATACAGTGGGGACAAGTATTCAGACCCCCTTAAATTGTTCACTCTTTGTTATATTGCAGCCATTTGCTAAAATCATTTAAGTTCATTTTTTTTCCTCATTAATGTACACACAGCACCCCATATTGTACACACAGCCCCCCATATTGTACACACAGCACCCCATATTGTACACACAGCACCTCATATTGTACACACAGCACCCCATATTGTACACACAGCCCCCCATATTGTACACACAGCACCCCATATTGTACACACAGCACCCCATATTGTACACACAGCACCCCATATTGTACACACAGCACCTCATATTGTACACACAGCACCCCATATTGTACACACAGCACCCCATATTGTACACACAGCACCCCATATTATACACACAGCACCCCATATTGTACACACAGCACCCCATATTGTACACACAGCACCCCATATTGTACACACAGGACCCCATATTGTACACACAGCACCCCATATTGTACACACAGCACCCCATATTGTACACACAGGACCCCATATTGTACACACAGCACCCCATATTGTACACACATCACCTCATATTGTACACACAACACCCCATATTGTACACACAGCACTCCATATTGTACACACAGCACTCCATATTGTACACACAGCACTCCATATTGTACACACAGCTCCCCATATTGTACACACAGCCCCCCATATTGTACACACAGCACCTCATATTGTACACACAGCCCCCCATATTGTACACACAGCACCCCATATTGTACACACAGCACCCCATATTGTACACACAGCACCCCATATTGTACACACATCACCCCATATTGTACACACAGCACTCCATATTATACACACAGCACACCATATTGTACACACAGCACCCCATATTATACACACAGCCCCCCATATTGTACACACAGCACCCCATATTGTACACACAGCACCCCATATTGTACACACAGCACCCCATATTGTACACACAGGACCCCATATTGTACACACATCACCTCATATTGTACACACAGCACCCCATATTGTACACACAGCTCCCCATATTGTACACACAGCACTCCATATTGTACACACAGCTCCCCATATTGTACACACAGCCCCCCATATTGTACACACAGCACCTCATATTGTACACACAGCCCCCCATATTGTACACACAGCACCCCATATTGTACACACAGCACCCCATATTGTACACACAGCACACCATATTGTACACACAGCACCCCATATTGTACACACAGCACCTCATATTGTACACACAGCACCCCATATTGTACACACAGCACCCCATATTGTACACACAGCACCCCATATTGTACACACAGCACACCATATTGTACACACAACACCCCATATTGTACACACGGCCCCCCATATTGTACACACAGCACCTCATATTGTACACACATCACCCCATATTGTACACACGGCCCCCCATATTGTACACACAGCACCCCATATTGTACACACAGCGCCCCATATTGTACACACAGCCCCCCATAATGTACACACAGCTCCCCATATTATACACACAGCACCCCATATTGTACACACAGCCCCCCATATTGTACACACAGCACCCCATATTGTACACACAGGACCCCATATTGTACACACAGCCCCCCATATTGTACACACAGCACTCCATATTGTACACACAGCACTCCATATTGTACACACAGCCCCCCATATTGTACACACAGCACCCCATATTGTACACACAGCACCCCATATTGTACACACAGCACTCCATATTGTACACACAGCACCTCATATTGTACACACAGCACCCCATATTGTACACACAGCACCCCATATTGTACACACAGCCCCCCATATTGTACACACATCACCCCATATTGTACACACAGCACTCCATATTGTACACACAGCCCCCCATATTATACACACAACACTCCATATTGTACACACATCACCCCATATTGTACACACAGCACCCCATATTGTACACACAGCCCCCCATATTGTACACACAGCACCCCATATTGTACACACAGCACCCCATATTGTACACACAGCCCCCCATATTGTACACACATCACCCCATATTGTACACACAGCACTCCATATTGTACACACAGCCCCCCATATTATACACACAACACTCCATATTGTACACACATCACCCCATATTGTACACACAGCACCCCATATTGTACACACAGCCCCCCATATTGTACACACAGCCCCCCATATTGTACACACAGCACCCCATATTGTACACACAGCCCCCCATATTGTACACACATCACCCCATATTGTACACACATCACCCCATATTGTACACACAGCCCCCCATATTGTACACACAGCACCCCATATTGTACACACGGCCCCCCATATTGTACACACAGCCCCCCATATTGTACACACAGCCCCCCATATTGTACACACAGCGCCCCATATTGTACACACAGCACCCCATATTGTACACACATCACCCCATATTGTACACACAGCACCTCATATTGTACACACAGGACCCCATATTGTACACACAGCACCCCATATTGTACACACAGCCCCCATATTGTACACACATCACCCCATATTGTACACACAGCACCCCATATTGTACACACATCACCCCATATTGTACACACAGCACCTCATATTGTACACACAGCCCCCCATATTGTACACACATCACCCCATATTGTACACACAGCACCCCATATTGTACACACATCACCCCATATTGTACACACAGCATCTCATATTGTACACACAGCCCCCCATATTGTACACACATCACCCCATATTGTACACAGCACTCCATATTGTACACACAGCACCCCATATTGTACACACAGCACCCCATATTGTACACACAGCACCTCATATTGTACACACAGCACCCCATATTGTACACACAGCACTCCATATTGTACACACAGCCCCCCATATTGTACACACAGCACCCCATATTGTACACACAGCACCCCATATTGTACACACAGCACCCCGTATTGTACACACAGCACCCCATATTGTACACACAGCTCCCCATATTGTACACACAGCTCCCCATATTGTACACACAGCACACCATATTGTACACACAGCACCCCATATTGTACACACAGCACCCCATATTGTACACACAGCTCCCCATATTGTACACACAGCTCCCCATATTGTACACACAGCCCCCCATATTGTACACACAGCACCCCATATTGTACACACAGCTCCCCATATTGTACACACATCACCCCATATTGTACACACAGCCCCCCATATTGTACACACAGCACCCCATATTGTACACACAGCACTCCATATTGTACACACAGCCCCCCATATTGTACACACAGCACCCCATATTGTACACACAGCACCCCATATTGTACACACAGCACCCCGTATTGTACACACAGCACCCCATATTGTACACACAGCTCCCCATATTGTACACACAGCTCCCCATATTGTACACACATCACCCCATATTGTACACACAGCCCCCCATATTGTACACACAGCACCCCATATTGTACACACAGCTCCCCATATTGTACACACAGCCCCCCATATTGTACACACAGCTCCCCATATTGTACACACAGCTCCCCATATTATACACACAGCACCCCATATTGTACACACAACACCCCATATTGTACACACAGCTCCCCATATTGTACACACAGCACCCCATATTGACAGAAAAACACAGAATTGTTGACATTTTTGCAGATTTATTAAAAAAGAAAAACTGAAATATCACATGGTCCTAAGTATTCAGACCCTTTGCTGTGACACTCATATATATAACTCAGGTGCTGTCCATTTCTTCTGATCATCCTTGAGATGGTTCTGCACCTTCATTTTTTTAATAATAATAAATAAAATATAATAATAGAAAATACATTTATTTTATTATTATTATTTAAAAAAATCTATTGTTCTCGGGTTATATTCCCTGTAGATCGAATGCTATTCTTTGATAAAATAAACATTGTGAATAATGAAAATACCACATTGTGGTCACTAGATGGTGCCGAGTATCACATATAATCAGCATGCTCATCAGCTCCCTCTAGTGGCCATAATTTGGCATAGCATTCAATCTGCAGAAAATATACCCTGAGAATTTTTTTTTTTCTAAATACACCTCAATCTTACTTATAAATTGAAAAGTTAACTATCACAAGGCAACAATCACGAGGCTCTTCTATGTGATGTGGTTATGCACACAAAAGAGCAGGGAGACCCCGTGTATTGTCCTCATGAGGTCAGACGGCAATCCTCGCCTCTTGCCTATGACACTAAGACAAAGGAAAGTCAAGTTTATTAAAGCAGCAAATTGAAATCTTATGACCAGTAAACCTGCACAGGTGTAATCATTTTGCTATTCTTGTATAGGTTCATTTATATTGGTCTCTGTATAGTGCCTGTAAAGAGATAAGCGTTGCTGACAGACGGTGCTAATTGTACAGTTAGGGCTTTTAACACTGATCATAAATTTGATAAATCTGTTCTAGAATCCACTAAACCTTGACCTGTATGTTTTGTTACTCAGTACAAGAGACAGGTGAGAAGACTTCTGGAAAAAATTTTCAAAGCCAAGTTTGTCTGAGTCCCAGAAACCTGCACGAGCCACTGTCCTATGTTCCTTATGGACTAGTGACGGCACAGCGCCATCCCATGGCCGGTTTGTGTCATGACCTGGTGCTGGCATCTGGGATCTGCCAAAGTTGGTTATAGGCTACGTTTGTAAGGTAAGTGCACCCAAATAGAAACTCTGTAAAACAAACCTAAAAATAATATATACCAATATGGGCCAAAATTGATATTCGGTGGAATTCAGTTGACCACATACTTGGTTCTCCGTTTTTTGATGGATGTTACCAAGTTGAATCCCCCATCAGCTTGACAGAGTTAAGGTGGTAGGTTCTCTCTGTAATGAAGTTCCCAGTGCTCTCCCTCAGATCCAGTTACATAGTTATTCTGGTTAAAAAAAGAGACACAAGTCCATCCAGTTCAACCAATAGAAGGGGAAAAAAAATTTAGGAGAAAAAAAATTTGAACAAAAACACCTAAGTGTACAAAAAAGTGCATGTGAACAACACACACAAAAAAGTGTACTTAAGGATGTATCTCATGTTCACCCGCCAAGGGAGTAGAACCTTACCCTGACCCCCCTTTCACCCCCCCAGGGCAAGGCTCAACTTGGTCCACCTAGCCAAAGCCAACCAATGAGTACTAGGTGAGGGGCTCTCCTGAAGAGAGACCCCCCCAGGTTCAGGGGAGGAAAGAACCTGATGGCCATACATCCTCCCCCTAGACTTCTAGACTTCAGGGTGCCTGAAGACCCACACCCTCCATCCAGTGAGAAAAGAAACACAGACAAAAGTGACAAAAACATGAGAGAACATTAAATTAGGTGTACTGGCTAGGTCCAAAGGCCTGGTAGCAAAAATTGCCCCGGATTTAGCCAAAAGGCCAATAGTGTTACTAAGACCACCCCTGGGGTGACCAACTCCCAGGCGGCACTGACACAATGGATTCTCTGCCTTCCCATCCCATGGCCAGACAAGTTAGACCCATTCAAATCAAGAGGCACTGGCCCCTCCAGTCTTTCCCGGGGGGATTACTCTCATGCCCCCATTCTGTGGGTGCCCAAATTTCTGTCCCGGCCGGTACTAGCCTTCAGATCCACCATCATACCAGCAGGGACACTATACAGCCAGCCATTCCTACCAAAAGGCCAGAATGATGGCAAAGCACCCCTACTGAACACTGATGAGGACAGATACTACACTTGATCTTTGAAAAAAGGTAATGGACTCCCTAATGGATGTGAGAATATGAAGAAGGAATTCAAATTACAGCACAACCGGACTTATGGTGGTTGGAGATGACTCTGTCAGGGTTTTGAAGAGCACCACACTCCAGCCAAAGTTTTTAAAATGTTTTGGGTTGATATCCAGTGTAACCATTGAGACATTTTGCAGCAGAAGTACATCATTAAACTGCTGTCCAGTATAATATGTGAGGCGGAAGTCCAACCATGGAACTAGGGAATCAGATTTTGTGTTTCTGAATCCAGTTTGAAGCAGGCAGAGACAATCTTCCTCACTGTATGGTAGGCCATAAAAAGTCCAATATCTCCCAGAGAATTATGGGCAGGGGGATACTTGCTCATCTTCAAGTAATTCTTTGGAGCTCTGGAACCCAATGTGATTCTCTTCAGAGCACTGGAACCCACCATAGCCCTCGCCAGAGCGCTGGGATCTACCAAAATCCTCATCAGACCACTAGGACCTACAGTGATGTTCGTTGGAGTACTGTTACACACTTTGATCCTTGAGAGCACTGGGATCCACTGGGATCCTCTTCTAAGCACTGAAATTCAACCAAAGTTCCTCTTCACAGCACTGGGATCGGCCACAATCTTACTCAGACCATTGGAACCCATCACAATCCTCTTTGGAGCTCAAGACCCCTGCAATCCTTTTTGGAGCCCTGGAACCCACCATGATCCTCTTCGGAGCACCGTTCCACCTCAATATTCATCAAAGCACTGGGGCCCACAGTGATGCCGTTTGGAGCACATGTACTCCCTGGGATCTTCACAAGCACTGGTGCCCACCAAAGTCCTCTGTAAAGCAATGGGATCCACCACAATCCTTTTTGGAATGGTGGGATCCACCGCAATCCTCATCAGAGCACTGGAACCCATCATGATCCTCATCAAAGCCCTGGGACCCAACACAGTCCTACTCAGACCATTGGAACCCACCACAATCATTTTTGTAGCACTGGGATCCATCACAGTCCTTGTCAGAGCACTGAAACCCATCATGGTCCTCATTGAAGCCCTGGGACCCAACACAGTCCTACTCATACCATTGGAACCTACCACAATCACCTTTGTAGCACTGGGATCCACCACAATCTTTGTCAGAGCACTGAAACCCTTCATGATCCTCAATGAAGCCCTGGGACCCAACACAGTCCTACTCAGACCATTGGAACCCACCGCAATCCTCTTTGTAGCACTGGGATCCACCCACAATCCTTGTCAGAGCACTAAAACCCATCATGGTCCTCATTGAAGCCCTGGGACCCAACGCAGTCCTACTCAGACCATTGGAACCCACCACAATCATCTTTGTAGCACTGGGATCCACCCACAATCCTTGTCAGAGCACTAAAACCCATCATGGTCCTCATTGAAGCCCCGGGACCCAACACAGTCCTACTCAGACTATTGGGACCCACCACAATCATCTTTGGAGCACTCGGATCCACCACATTCTTTGTCAGGGCACAAATATCCCTGCAATCCCATTTAAAGCCCTGTCCATTTGTTTGTGACCTGGCGATCCTGGAAATTTCCTGCTGGTGATGCTGGAACACTCTCCTAGGCTATCACCCACACCGTTGCAAGGCTTACTGGAAAACATTATAAGCCCATTGAATGCTGGGCACTTGTTGCCTGGAATCCCTCTTTAGTTGGTCCTTTTAAGGTCAAAGTCAACATCTGTCTCCTCATTTCCCAACTACCTTGGCTGTTTAAATAAAAGTAGGAGAGGGCCTAGATGACCTGTTTTTGGGTTGAGTGACTTTCATTGCCTTATTTATAGAACAGCAATCACTCCCCTGCTGAGATTAGCCCCACTTCTGTACTTTAGGAACCATAGTCCCATTGTCTTTCGTTATACTGATTTATGATTTGTGTTCTCTGTGTTTGGCTAAACTTTTCCTGTTCATATTTCCAGATCTGGGACAATCCATATTTTATACCACCGCTTGCCTGTTACCGTTTCTGAGTGACGATATATTGAGCACATTACCGTACACCATGATCTCCACACTGGCCACCTTCCCTCCCTTCCTGCACAAGGACATCACCGAGTATCTCAGTACGTCCTTCCTGCCTATGGCCATCTGTAAGTCACCTCATTTTTATGTCTGTTCCCTATTTTCTGTACAAAGTCTTTTTTTTCTTGTGTTGTGATGATAATTATTTTAAAGGGTAAGTCCACTTTTGTGAAAAAAACCAATATAGCAAATAGAAAAAAAAAAAAAAGTAGTATATCATATACAATTTCCACACAAGCCGTGTTGTATTTTGATGTTATTAACAACTTAAGGACTGAGCCTCTTTATTTTTACAAGTTAAAATCAGTTTTTTTTTGTTAGAAAATTACTTGGAACCCCCAAACATTATATATATATATATATATATATATAAAATTGGCTAACTCTACTGTTGTCTAATTTTTTTAATTCAACCAAGTGTAATTTTTTTTCCCCAAAAAATTGCGCTTGTAAGACTGCTGCGCAAATACGATGTGACAAAGTATTGCAACGACCGCCATTTTATTCTCTATTTTAATTTTAATAATAATAATAATATTATATATATATATATATATATATATATATATATATATATAGTATATTATATATAAAATTAATAATAATAATAATAATAATAATATTATATATTTATATATATTTTTTTTTTCAGACACCCTAGAGAATAAAATGGCGGTCGTTGCAATACTTTGTCACACCGTATTTGCGCAGCAGACTTACAAGCGCAATTTTTAGTGTAAAAAAAAATACACTTCGTTGAATTAAAAAAATTAGACAACAGTAGAGTTAGCCAATTTTTTTTTTTATATTGTGAAAGATAATGTTACGCCAAGTAGATTGATAGCCAACATGTCACGCTTCAAAATTGCACCCGCTCGTGGAATGGCGACAAACTTTGACCCTTAAAAAATTTCCATAGGCAACGTTTAAAAATTTCTACAGGTTACCAGTTTTGAGTTACAGAGGAGGTCTAGTGCTAGAATTATTGCTCTCCTTCTAAAAAAACACGGCGATACCTCACATGTGTGGTTTGAACACCATTTTCATATGCGGGCGTGACTTAACGTATGCGTTCGCTTTTGCGCACGAGCTCGGCGGGACGGGGCGCTTTAAATTTTTTTCTTTTTTTTTTTCTTTTTTTATTATTTATTTTACTTTTTATTTTTTATTTTTACACTGTCCATTTAAAATTTTATGTAAACATCCCTTGTAATAGAAAAAAAGCATGACAGGACCTCTTTAATGTGACATCTGGGATCAAAAAGACCTCAGATCTCATATTTACACTTAAATGCAATAATTAAAAAAAAATCCCCTTTAAGACCATTGGGCGGAAGGGACGTTTGACATCGCTTCCGTCATTCAATGGTATGGAGCCAGGTGGGGGCCATCATTCCCTCACTCGGCTCCATGTCTCTCAGAGGAAAGGACCCGATCGTCTCCGCCGCTGCTAAGCTTACCGGAGACCACCGGGGAGAGGCGGGAGTGGGGGGCCGTCTCCCACCCCTGATAAAAGTGATCTTGTGGCGAATCTGCCAGAGAGACCACTTTGATCTGAAAGCGGACCACCCGCTGTTTAAAAAGTTACCGGGGGTTATGGCAGCTATCTGCTGCCATAACCCAGGTATTTAATGTCAAACAGCCGACGTACAATGATGGTCCGCAAGTGGTTAACATGATCTTTTTACCTGTTAAAAACAAAGATCTTTTATTTTTTTAATCTGCAGCCGCTGTAATTTTCTGTAACATCCAATACAATATGGCAACCTGGAGGAGTTCTGTACACAAATCGTGTACAGGACGCCTCCAGAAATGTCAATTCCTGCTTGTGTGATTGGCTCCCTGATTTTCCCAGAAGTCTGCACTAAGATATAGAAGTCAGATTTTAGGCATCCCCTGCAATAGGAATTTATACTCCGCAAGGGTTAAAGGAGAAGTACGGGTAAAGCTCTTTTGGCTCTACTTCTCCTGTGTGTCACAGGAGTGCATTTAGTTCTGCGCTCCTGTGACCCGGTCTAGACTCTGGACCTGTTCCTGACTTTAGAGATCCTGGAGATCCTTGAGAGATCCCGACTTTAGGCCTCAGCTTAAAGCTCCAAAACGCTGGAGGAGAAAAAAAAAATCTATTATTTTCTACAGAGATGGTTCACAACTCCACTACAAGTCACCTGAAGCCAAACGCCTGAAGTTCCGGAGCTTTTTTTTTTGTAGCCAGAATTGGGCAAATTGGTGCGTTTTTTATTTTTTTTTAAGCATTTTTTGATCCTTTTTTTTTTTCTTGTTAAAATGCATGAAAGCGTTTTTGAGCATTTTAACGTGTTTTTTGTTGCGTGTTTTTGATCATTTTTCTGCTCACGTGCAATAATTAAATAAAAATAAATAATAATTAAAAATAATAAATAAATGGAATACATACTTAATAAATACATAAAATAAATAATAAAAAAAAAATAGAAAACCTCACCGCTAATTTTAGCCCCAAACCCTCATTCTAACAGATAACCCTAATATTACCCCCCCCCCCCCAACTATAATATTAACCCCTAACCCTAACCCCTAACCTAACAAAATAAATACATAAAATTAAGTAAATAAATAAATAAATAAATTACCCCTAACCATAACCTTTAACCCCTAATCCTTAAAAAAGTAAAATAAATAAACAATACATTTAAAAGTGGATGAAAAAGCTGAAAAACGTAGCAACAAATGATGAAACAGATTATATTTTTCTCTAATGGCTACTAAAAAAATGCCAAAGCTCAAAAACGCTTTTAACATTGTACAAGTTAACACAAAGGACTAAATGAGCTTTATGCGCAGGGTTCAGGTGGGGGAAAACCTTCCACAACAGCCCAAATTCAGCCAAAATGCTTTTACAGTAATGACTTGGATTGCGAGCCTAATTTGTTCCAGAAGCATGCTTATAATCCTAAGCACTTGTATATCCAAGCGAGTTTTCCCATAAGAAATGTTCCCATAAGAAATAATGGAAACTCAGATAATTCATTCCACAACCATTTATTCATATAAAAATGATCTAAATATGAAGAGGTCCTAGTCTCGGACCTCCTTCTCCTGGAGGAGGTTTCCGTTCAGAAGGTCTCTTGAGGTTCCAGGCAGGGCCGCTTGAAGTTTGCCCTGGAACAATAAAGTTTTACGATTGTTGGGTGTTATGGTCTGGTGCCGGCTGTATTTCTGTGGATGTGTGGACAGGTGGAGCAGGACAAGCCCCTGCTTGACTTTTGCACCTGCTCAGCTGAGTGGAGTGATCAACTATATTTGATTTAAGGGGAAGGGGACATTTTTACTCCACATTTCTTGTTTGAATATATCAGGGACAGGAGGTAAGAGAAAAGCTCCCTGGTGGTGTCAGGAGACTAGTAGACCAGACTGTGTGGACTGCACAGAGGAGACCAGAAACACATGTAAGTGAAATGGTGTTTATTAACAAGTGATAAGTGACAGGAACAAACAGTGCAAAAACCCACACAACAACCCACTACAAACAACAATATATATATATATAAGTAAAGGGAGATACCGTAATCGTAAAGAAGCCAAGCCAAGGTCATACACAGGGAAGTCAGCAGAAGGGTAAGGACGGGAACCTGAACAGGACAAGGAGAGGATGGATGGATGGGGTTCAGGGCAGGGATCCAAGGGAGCCAGGAACAGAAGGGACAGGACTGGGAAGGCCTCAGGATAGGGATTGGGTCAGATCAGGACAAGGCAGATAGCAGGCTCAAGGTTAAACAGGCAGCAAGGTCAGAACGCAGGGAGAGAGAAAGATACCAAGGCGAGCAAGTGAGGGCTCGCCGGGTATTTATAGGGCTGACTAATTGGCTTCAAGTTACACCTGAGCGCAGGGAGTGTTGTCTGCCCCCTACTGCCAGGATCCATCCGCTGGTGGACATCAGTACTGCAGCCAAAAGATGACAGGACACCAGCAGGGAAATATTCTCCTGACAGTTCAACACTGCCAGGAGACACCTGCTGGTGGACCCCAGTACTGCATGCCAAATAATATAACTTACCAGCGAATGGACCCTTTCCTGACAGGTGGACTTACAGACAGAACTTAAAAAAAAAAAAAACCCAACATAAATTCTATGTAGAAGAAGAAAAGACCTTCGGTGAGCCTACAGAAGAGGCAGCCAACGTTTGTGAGTTCCTATTAAGAAGGGAATAAGGCTTGATTGTCCTGATATAGGGCTTTATTAGGACGTTGGACTCTATAAAATGCTTTTAGTGGCCACATCTTCAGGGTAAGTGATAGAACAATGCTTGGCGAGGCGTCCAATGCCCTGAATGATGCTGAGGCACCTGGAAACCGAGAGTGGAAACCTGCCTATAGACTCGGATAGCTGAATGCTCACTGAGAGCTGTCCCCACAATCCTGAAGAAGTGGCATTTAAAACCATGAAACGTGTTGTATAGTGTTTAACCTTTTATTGGAGCCTTGTCCCTTTGCTTGTCGGAACTTACACAGTTGGACTCCTCTGCCGTAGACTCACATGAAGGTCTTTTCTTTCTTTTCTGGTGGAGGTTGTGGTGATGATCATGATGGTGGTGATGGAGTTGGTTGTGATTATGACAGTGATGATGATGACGGGGGAGGTGGTGGTCTCGATGATGATGGTGGTCTTGATGATGGTGGTGGTGGTCTCGATGATGGTGGTGGTGGTGGTCTCGATGATGATGATGGTGGTGGTCTCGATGATGATGGTGGTAATGGTGGTGTTCTCGATGATGGTGGTGGTAATGGTGGTGGTCTCGATGATGGTGGTGGTGGTGGTCTCGATGATGGTGGTGGTGGTCTCGATGATGGTGGTGATAATGGTGGTGTTCTCGATGATGGTGGTGGTAATGGTGGTGGTCTTGATGATGGTGGTGGAGGTGGTGGTGATGAATTTGTCTCTGACCCAATTGGTTCTGTTTCCGCAGGCTCCAGAGGAAGAGAAGGAAATGTACCACAACATGTTAACCTCTCCGCCTCATCAATGCTTATGATTGCCATGCAGTACACCTCCAACCCAGGTATGTATGTACTTAGAGATATTGGTAAACCATGCAAGACTTGGGACATTTTGTTAGTATATATATTTACATATTTTTTTTAAGGTTGAAATAAGACAGTCTGACCTCTGCGTGTGTAATTTTTATTCTCTAACAATTCCCAAAGCCCCTTATGTTCTGCTTCCTGAGGAAGACCTCTAAATGTTTTCTGAAATTGTTGACACCAGTTGTCCTGTAGATATGGACTTTTGTCCACTGAACCTGAACTCAGACACATGGAGGATGTTAGAGTTGACCCCCTTTCTGGAAAATATTAGTTGCATGGCTGTCTTGGGCTTTAGAAACTTGGAGCCAATGACTTGGCCACACATTTGATGCCAGTGGAGCCATTGGGGAGGATTCATGAATCTCATGGATGCATTGCTGAGCATGCTGCACTTCTATCCAAAATATATCTGATGCCAGGGCCCCTTAAAGCCAGAGACATCCAGGCACCCGACATTTTCAGAAGGCAATGGCAGCGCCCAAATCCCTTTCAGTTTAGGTTTCCTTTATTTACTTTGAGAAGTAAATGTTGTAGCAGTGATACTAGAAGTGAGATTGTAGTGATAGTTATTATTGTTGTTTATCATCCTTTGGGTGGTGTGAAGATAGACGTAGTCATTAACACTCTCCAGTAATGCGTTGGTCGTGTGTTGTCTTCTAGTCTATCACTGTCAGCTCCTGGAGTGTCTCATGAAGTACAAGCAGGAAGTGTGGAAAGTAAGTAAGAAACATTGAAAGCAAAGTATTATAGCTGTTCAGTCGTTTAGTCGTGTCCGACTCTTCGTGACCTCATGGACCACAGAGTGCCAGGCTCTTCTGTCCTCCACCGCCCCCCGGAGCTTGCTTAACTTCATGTTCATTGTTTCCATGATGCCGTCTATCCATCTTGTTCTCTGTTGTCCTCTTCTCCTTTTTCCTTCCATGTTTCCAAGCACCAGGGTCTTCTCCGGTGAGTCCTCTCTTCGTATTAGGCAATATGTAGCCTTCCTTTGTTTTCTTTATTATATTCAGAACTAAAAAAAAGTCAGGTATAACCTGTCCTGCGAAAAAAAAGATTCCCCCCGCACCTCAAAAATAAAAAAGCCAAAAAAAGGGTCCTGCTCCATTTTGGTGTGGATTCGGTGCGATTTGAGCCATACAGAATAACGGCTTAACTTGCACCGCTGAAGAGTCGCATGTGAATTGAACAGGACTGCAGTGTGATTCCTGTTCAAACTCTCATGTGGTTCCCGCACCGAATAGTGTGAACCGGCACTCCGAGCAGCAGAAGAGAAGGACGTATGGAAACCATTTGTCAAGTAGAGGGGGGTGTTTAGACTCACCGATTTATACAGCCCCTTGTCTCCTTCAATTGAAGTTTTCACTTGCTGCAGCTGCACACACACCCCTATCTACCTATCTATAGCACTATGTGCTCATCAGGGGGGCAGGGCTGCTAGCCCGGGCACCAGTGGCGGCTGGTGCTCAAAATTTTTAGGGGGGCGCAAACAAACTGAAATAAAAAAACAAAAAACATCAATTGCAGCCTCACTGTGCCCATCAAACGCAGCTACTGTGCCCATCAAACACAGCTACTGTACCCATAAATTGCTGCAATTGTCCCCCCCCTCCCCGCACGGCACTTACCTGTCTCGGGTCAGCGCCGTCCTCCACGCTCCCTCTGAGTCCTCGATGTCTTCTCCCATTCTCTTCTGTGATTGGACGCCTGATCAGACGTCCAATCACAGCGCCTGTCGCTTCAGCCAATCAGGTAACATGTAACCAGACCTGGTGCACCTGATCGGCTGAGAGGCGGGTCAGTGTTAGGGAAGCGATTTATTCGCTTCCCTAACACAGCACTACGTAAGCAGCGAACGCACAGCAGTGCGCCCGCTGTTTACCAATTTGGAAGCCTATTAGAGCCGCCGGCTCTAATCGGGCACTTCCAAAAACACCCCCGCCGCTGTAATTCAGATGCCCGGCGCCCGACAAGGGGCCGGACACCTGAATAGGGGGCGGCAGCAGCGACAATAGATAGTCATGCAATGCATGACTCTATTGAAGATTGACGGGTGTGGGAGAGAGGTGGCGGAGCTCCTGCGCCCTCTATGGACGCACCGCCACTGCCGGGCACAGCAGGGAATGAGGGATTGGTCATTTTATAAGGGGTCTTCAGCACCCTGGGGGGGCCTCTGTTGTCCACTCCGAATTCTACGGTGAGATATATAGAGAGTGACACTGAAGGATCGGCACAGGCAGCTACAAAGGCGGCACCCCTTCACCGTGCCCCCCGTCCCAAACCGCTGCCGTGCACCCCGTCCCAACCCGCCGCCATGCCCCCTGTCCCAACCCGCCGCCGTGCCCCGTCCCAACACGTCCCAACCCGCCACCGCGCTCCCCGTCCCAACCCGCCGCCGCGCACCCCGTCCCAACCCGCCGCCACGCCCCCCGTCCCTACCCGCCGCCGCGCACCCCGTTCCAACCCGCCGCCGTGCCCCCTGTCCCAACCCGCCGCCGTGCCCCGTCCCAACACGTCCCAACCCGCCGCCGCGCTCCCCGTCCCAACCCGCCGCCGTGCACCCCGTCCCAACCTGCCGCCACGCCCCCCGTCCCTACCTGCCGCCACGCACCCCGTTCCAACCCGACGCCGCGCTCCCCGTCCCAATCCGCCGCCGCGCACCCCGTCCCAACCCGCCGCCGCGCACCGCGTCCCAACCCGTCACCGCGCACCCTGTCCCAACCCGCCGCCGCGCACCCCGTCCCGTCCCAATCCGCCGCCGCGCACCCCGTCCCAACCCGCCACCGCGCACCCTGTCCCAACCCGCTGCCGCGCACCCCGTCCCGTCCCAACCCGCCGCCGCGCACCCCGTCCCAACCCGCGCCGCGCACCCTGTCCCAACCCGCCGAGCACCCCGTCCCATCCCGCCGCGCACCCCGTCCCATCCCAACCCACCGCTGCGCACCCCAACCCAACCCGCCGCGCACCGCGTCCCAACCCGCCGCCGTGCACCCCATCCCAACCCGCCGCACACCCCGTCCCAAACCGCCGCCGTGCACCCCGTCCCAACCCGCCGCCGTGCCCTCTGTCCCAACCCGCCGCCGTGCCCCCATTCCAACACGTCCCAACCCGCCGCCGTGCACCCCGTCCCAACCCGCCGCTGTGCTCCCCGTCCCAAACCGCCGCCATGCACCCCGTCTCAACCCGCCGCCGTGCCCTCTGTCCCAACCCGCCGCCGTGCCCCCGTTCCAACACGTCCCAACCCGCCGCCGTGCACCCCGTCCCAACCCGCCGCCGTGCACCCCGTCCCAACCCGCCGCCGTGCCCTCTGTCCCAACCCGCCGCCGTGCCCCCGTTCCAACACGTCCCAACCCGCCGCCGTGTACCCCGTCCCAACCCGCCGCCGTGCACCCCCTCCCAACCCGCCGCCGCGTCCCCCGTCCCTACCTGCCGCCACGCACCCCGTTCCAACCCGCCGCCGTGCCCCCGTCCCAACCCGCCGCCGTGCACCCCGTCCCAACCCGCCGCCGCGCTCCCCGTCCCAATCCGCCGAGCACCCTGTCCCAACCCGCCGCCGCGCACCGCGTCCCAACTCGTCACCGCGCACCCCGTCCCAACCCGCCGCCGCGCACCCCGTCCCAACCCGCCGTTTCGGCAACGGGTCCCAACCTGCCGCCGCGCACCCCGTCCCAACCCGCCGTTTCTGCAACGGGTCCCAAACCGCCGCCGTGCACAACTTCCCAACCTGCTGAGGGGACAGCTATCGTTTGAATCTGAATCCCTGGCAAGTAGCTGGGGATCCGGGGGGTGTGTGGTAGCAATCAGGTGGCAGCGCATCCACCCAAAACGGTTCGGCCTGACAGGCAGATTTACACACAATCCCGGCAGGGCGGGGGGGGGGGGCAGGGCTTAAAAGAAAGAACAAAAAACTCGTACTGACAGGCGCCCCTCTAGGAAGGGCATGCCTACAGTGCCTAGTGGAAAAATCCGGCCCTGCCAATCACAACAGTGGTCACATGGTCGGCAATCCTTCCCCACCTCCCCGACGTTCAGAGCTTTTTTTTAAAGAGGTTACAAAACGAATGTTAGGATTCCCTTTTACAACCCGCCGCCGTGCACCCCATCCCAACCCGCCGCACACCCCGTCCCAACCCGCCGCCGTGCACCCCGTCCCAACCCGCCGCCGTGCCCTCTGTCCCAACCCGCCGCCGTGCCCCCATTCCAACACGTCCCAACCCGCCGCCGTGCACCCCGTCCCAACCCGCCGCTGTGCTCCCCGTCCCAAACCGCCGCCGTGCACCCCGTCCCAACCCGCCGCCGTGCCCTCTGTCCCAACCCGCCGCCGTGCCCCCGTTCCAACACGTCCCAACCCGCTGCCGTGCACCCCATCCCAACCCGCCGCCGTGCACCCCGTCCCAACCCGCCGCCGTGCCCTCTGTCCCAACCCGCCGCCGTGCCCCCGTTCCAACACGTCCCAACCCGCCGCCGTGTACCCCGTCCCAACCCGCCGCCGTGCACCCCCTCCCAACCCGCCGCCGCGTCCCCCGTCCCTACCTGCCGCCACGCACCCCGTTCCAACCCGCCGCCGTGCCCCCGTCCCAACCCGCTGCCGTGCACCCCGTCCCAACCCGCCGCCGCGCTCCCCGTCCCAATCCGCCGAGCACCCTGTCCCAACCCGCCGCCGCGCACCGCGTCCCAACTCGTCACCGCGCACCCCGTCCCAACCCGCCGCCGCGCACCCCGTCCCAACCCACCGTTTCGGCAACGGGTCCCAACCTGCCGCCGCGCACCCCGTCCCAACCCGCCGTTTCTGCAACGGGTCCCAAACCGCCGCCGTGCACAACTTCCCAACCTGCTGAGGGGACAGCTATCGTTTGAATCTGAATCCCTGGCAAGTAGCTGGGGATCCGGGGGGTGTGTGGTAGCAATCAGGTGGCAGCGCATCCACCCAAAACGGTTCGGCCTGACAGGCAGATTTACACACAATCCCGGCAGGGCGGGGGGGGGGGGGGGGGGGGGGGGGGCAGGGCTTAAAAGAAAGAACAAAAAACTCGTACTGACAGGCGCCCCTCTAGGAAGGGCATGCCTACAGTGCCTAGTGGAAAAATCCGGCCCTGCCAATCACAACAGTGGTCACATGGTCGGCAATCCTTCCCCACCTCCCCGACGTTCAGAGCTTTTTTTTAAAGAGGTTACAAAACGAATGTTAGGATTCCCTTTTACTTTAAGGGGGTGTATTTATATTAAAAAAAAAATGTGCTTAGCTCTCCATCCAGCAGAACTGCCGGCACAATTGTTCGGTGTCAGTGGAGCAAAATCAGATGTTCTTCCTCCATGTACTCTGCAGGTTGAATGTTATTCATTCATTAAAAAAAAAGGGGTTTCAAGTGGAGAAAATACCTCATTATGGCCACTAGATGGAGCTGAGGATCATAGCAAATAAGTATTTATTCTCTAGGATCCTCAGCTCCATCTAGTGGCCATAATGAGGTATTTACCCGACGCATTTCGTTTTTTTTATTACGAATGAATAACATATGATCTGTAAAGGATATTGAATCAGAAGATTTGATTTTGCACAAATAACAAATAGGAGTACAATTTTTTTTTTTAAATACACCACTAAGTGAATTGAGTCATGTGATCTGTGCCGAGTGATGATCAGATACAGCTAACCAATCAGCAGCTCTGTAACATGTGAGATAATGGCGCCAAGGCCTTCTCTGTATTCAGTAATTAGAGGACAATCTCACACTGTTGGATCTCTGGACTTGCTGGTACTTGTAGTTCCCCAGTCACAGTTTGTATGACCCCGCTGTAATATACATTTATATACATTGTCTGGCAGGATCTGCTGTACGTCATCGCCTACGGACCCTCCCAGGTCAAGCCGCCAGCCGTGCAGATGCTGTTTCATTATTGGCCGAACTTGAAACCTCCGGGGGCCATCAGCGAATACCGCGGGCTGCAGTACACGGGTGAGATGGAAAAAATATAACGATCGATCAAAACCGCTAAATACAAATACTAAACCAATGAATGAGGGGGGGGGGGGGGGCTCTGCTTTACCTGTCAGCGGATTTGTATTGCTGTCCATCCTGTCCTGAGATTTACACAGCTCTGCCACGTAGCTCAGGCAGGTCAGGAGACCAGATTTATGTGTTCTGTAGTCACGTAACACTTTCAGGGCTTGTCCCTCCCCCAGTCTGTGATTGGACAGTGAAAGGAGAAGCAGCAGACGGATGAGCTCGCCTCTCTCTGCTCTCTCCTTCTGTCAGCGTGACGCTTGTTAGCAGTGCCAGGACAAGGTCATCCAGAGCCCGGGGCGACCATACTAAACTGCACCCATCCCCCCCCCCCCCCTTCCAGATGTATGAGCCTTATTCAGGCAAAATCCCCCCCCCCCAAAAAAAAACACTGAACACTCATCGGCATGCTTAACTCCTAAGCATAAATTTCCCCTCCTCTCAATACAAATTTTTGCCCCCTCAAATGTCCCCCCCCCCCAAAAAATATGTAACCCTCCTAGCACAAATCTTTGACCCCTATAATTTCCCCTCCTAGTACATGTCTCCCCCCCACACTTCAAATCCCCCCCTTCCCAACACAAATTCCTCCCCAAATCCCCCCTCCTAGCACAAATCTTCCTCCCCCTCCCAAAACAAATCCCCCTAGATCACCACTCTTAGCACCCCAAACCCTCAAATTTCCCCCTCCTAGTACACATCCCCCCCACTTCAAATCCCCCCCCTTCCCAACACAAATTCCTCCCCAAATCCCCCCTCCTAGCACAAATCTTCCTCCCCCTCCCAAAACAAATCCCCCTAGATCACCACTCTTAGCACCCCAAACCCTCAAATTTCCCCCTCCTAGTACATGTCTCCCCCCCACTTCAAATCCCCCTCTTCCCAACACAAATTCACCCCCCAAATCCCCCCCCCTCCTAGCACAAATCTTCCCCCCCTCCCAAAACAAATCCCCCTAGATCACCACTCTTAGCACCCCAAACTCAAATTTCCCCCTTCTGGTAAACCCCCCCCCCACTTCAAATCCCTCTTCCCAGCACAAATTCACCCCCCCCAAATCCCCCCCCCCTCCTAGCACAAATCTTCCTCCCCCCTCCCAAAACAAATCCCCCTAGATCACCACTCTTAGCACCCCCCCCCCCCCTAAAATTTCCCCTCCTAGAACAATATTTACCTCCTGCCACCCCCTAAGTTCCTGCCCAGGGCAGCCGCCCCTCCTGACCACCCCTTTGTCCCCGCCCCCTTCTTGTTAGCACATGTTCAATGCAGCACAACTGATTGGTTCATTGTGCTGCTTCTTCCTCTCCTAGTCACGGGCTGAGGGGGGGCGGGTCAAAGAAAGGGGGTTGAATGATGCAGAATGTCAGACTGAGGACACCTAGTGGTGGTAAGGAAGCACTGCAGGGGACAGTTTTTGGGATTGAAGGTGACTATTGCGGTAAAAGCTTCCCCTCCCCCCACTTTTTTTATTTATTTTTTTTTTTTTACTGGAGTTCTTTAGGTAAAAATAAATCAGCACTGAGTGCTGTATACAGCCTGGTGATGTATATGGTTGGTGGGTTAGGTTAACAATTGTTTGCTTTGCAATGTATTCTTTGTGTTCTATTCGCCTCTCTGTGCGCACAGATCGATTGTTTGACGATTGATTTCTTCTATTATCCCAGCCTGGAATCCCATCCACTGTCAGCACATAGAATGCCACAACGCCATCAACAAGCCCGCTGTAAAGGTAACTTTGTATCTATTCCATCACATGAGATATAGATATACATAGATATAGAGAGATATAGATACATATACATACATTTGGGAAAATGCTGATCGTCTCCCCTGCAGATTGTGTAAGTTTTGCCCCCTTACAAAGAAATGAAGGGTCTATAATTTTTATCATAGGTGTATTTTATATGATAGAGACAGAACATCAACCAAAAATCCAGAAAAAACACAATACAAATGTTATAAATGGAGTTGCAGTTCAGGGAGTAAAATAAGTATTTGATCCCCAAGCAAAACATGACTTAGTAGTTGGTGGAGAAACCCTTGTTGGTGATCACAGAGGTCAGACGTTTCTTGTAGGTGGTGACCAGGTTTCCACACATCTCAGGAGGGATTTTGGTCCACTCTTCTTTACAGATCTTCTCTAAATCCTTGAGGTTTCTTGGCTGTCTCTTGGCAGCTCGAAGTTTCAGCTCCTCCATACATTTTCTATAGGATTAAGGTCTAGAGACTGGCTAGGCCACTCCTTGAGATTAATATGCTTCTTCTTGAGCCACTCCATGATGGGTCATTTGGGTCATTGTCATGCTGGAAGACCCATCCATGACCCATCTTCAGTGTTCTGGCTGAGGGAAGAAGGTTCTCATCCAAGATCTTACAATACATGGCCCTGTCCATTGGCCCCTCAATGCGGCAAAGTCAGCCTGTACCTTTATCAGAGAAAGAACCCCAGATCATCATGTTTCCACCTTCATGTGTGACTGTAGGGATGATGTGACTGTAGGGATGATGTGTGACTGTAGGGATGGTGTTCTTAGGGTCATAGTCACCATTTATCTTCCTCCAAACATGGCGAGTCAAGTTTATACCAAATACCTCAATTTTGGTCTCACAGAACTTTCTCCCCAATCCTTCTCTGAATCATTTAGATGTTTATTGGTAGACTTCAGACGGACCTGTCCATGTGTCTTCCTGAGGAGGGGGACCTTGCGGGCGCTGCAGGATTTCAATCCATGGCGGCGTATTGTGTTACCAATGGTTTGTTTGGTGACTGAGGTCCCAACTGCCTTGAGATCCTTCACAAGCTCCTCCAGTTTAGTTCTGGGCTGATCCCTCACTTTTCTCATGACCATCCTCACCCCATGAGGAGAAATCTTCCATGGAGCCCCAGACTGAGGGCGATTGATGGTTATTTTGTATTTCTTCCATTTGCAAAAAATCTCTTCAACAGTTGTCTCCTTCTCGCCAAGCTTCTTGCTGATGGTCTTGTAGCCCATTCCAGCCTTGTGCAGGTCTACAATCTTCTCCCTGACGTCCTCTGACAGATCTTTGGTCTTCCCCATGATGGTGAGGATTGAATGGAAGAAAGAGATACAAATTATAGACCCTTCATTTCTTTGTAAGTGGGCAAACCTACACAATCTGCAGGGGAGACAATCATTACTTTCCCCCCACTGTATATCCTTAAAACAGACATTGTGTTACACATATACAGTATCTCACAAAAGTTAGTACACCCCTCACTTTTTTGTAAATATCTTATTATATCTTTCTACGTGACAACACTGAAGAAATGACACTTGTCTACAATGTAAAGTAGTGAGTGTACAGCTTGTATAACAGTGTAAATTTGCTGTCCCCTCAAAATAACTCAACACACAGCCATTAATGTCTAAACCGCTGGCAACAAAAGTCAGTACACCCCTAAGTGAAAATGTCCAGATTGGGCCCAATTAGCCATTTTCCCTCCCCAGTGTCATGTGACTCGTTAGTGTTACAAGGTCTCAGGTGTGAATGGGGAGCAGGTGTGTTAAATTTGGTGTTATCGCTCTCACTCTCTCATACTGGTCACTGGAAGTACAACATGGCACCTCAGGGCAAAGAACTCTCTGAGGATCTGAAAAAAAGAATTGTTGCTCTACATAAAGATGGCCTAGGCTATAAGAAGATTGCCAAGAGCCTGAAACTGAGCTGCAGCACGGTGGCCAAGACCATACAGCGGTATAACAGGACAGGTTCCCCTCAGAACAGACCTCGCCATGGTCCACCAAAGAAGTTGAGGTCACGTGCTCAGCGTCATATCCAGACGTTGTCTTTGGGAAATAGACGTATGAGTGCTGCCAGCATTGCTGCAGAGGTTGTAGGGGTGGGGGGGTCAGCCTGTCAGTGCTCAGACCATACGCCGCACACTGCATCAAATTGGTCTGCATGGCTGTCGTCCCAGAAGGAAGCCTCTTCTAAAGATGATGCACAAGAAAGACCACAAACAATTTGCTGGAGTCAAGCAGACTAAGGACATGGATTACTGGAACCATGTCCTGTGGTCTGATGAGACCAAGATAAACGTATTTGGTTCAGATGGTGACAAGCGTGTGTGGGGGCAACCAGGTGAGGAGGACAAAGACAAGTGTGTCTTGTCTACAGTCAAGTATGGTGGTGGGAGTGTCATGGTCTGGGGCTGCATGAGTGCTGCCGGCACTGGGGGGCTACAGATCATTGAGGGAACCATGAATGCCAACATGTACTGTGATATACTGAAGCAGAGCATGATCCCCTCCCTTCAGAGACTGGACCGCAGGGCAGTATTCCAACATGATAACCACCCCAAACACACCTCCAAGACTGAGGGGTGTACTCACTTTTGTGGGATACTGTATTAATACATGCTGTGTGTGTGTGTATATATATATATACTGGATAGATTATTATATGTATAACACAATGTCTATTTTAAGGATATTCGTACTCACAGAGGAGTTGTGTGATTCGGAGGCGTTCAGGTCGTTGTCTTTCCGTTCCAATCAGCATTAAACCCAAAAGCAAACATTTTATTATATTGCAGATTAGCAATTCTTAGATGTGACGGCTGCATTGATTTTCTTTTTTAAGCTTGCTTTCTTCTATTTTCATCTGGTGATCCTGCCAGTAAGTCTGTGGTTTTTCAAAAGATCAACCTGTCTTACGGTTAGAGGGATGAGACTAACCATTTACCACTGATGGAGGTGCTTACAATGATCAGCTTTTATTTAGTTCTATAAAACCTCTTTATCCCAATAGGAACAAATTTGTTATTGTAACTCATTATAAAATGTGGTCTGGAGTTTGGCTTCAATAAGTTAGTGTATCTAAATCTGCTAGTCCATCTAACACACTCCCCCCCCCCCCCCCTCCCAGACTGACAATGGTGCTGTACAAAGGTGCCTCCTGTGCTCCGTCATCCAGAGTGGTGGCGCTGTAATACAAGAGGTGTGTTACCGGCCCGATCACCAGGTGAAAACAGGGGGGGGGGGGGGGGGGAGTCCAAAAAAGAAAACGAATGCAGCCACCCCATCAAATGATTGGTAAGGTGCCATAGGTGACATTTTTGGTTTTGGGTTTAGTACCGCTTTAAGGGGCGTACAGAGAGAACCGGGGAGAACTGAGCTCTGCCCAGGTGAAATATGTCACAGTTGCTGGGGGCGGAGTTCCTTCACTTTTTGGCAACCCGCTAATGTGAGAAGTGCTCTGATTTCAGAACAGGTGTCCCTTCCAAAGATTGCCACCCCCCCTCCCCCATCTACAACCATTACATACCAGGGACGTGCAGTCAGGGGAGGCAGGTAAGGCAGAGCCTCAGCTGTCATAAACATAAAAAAAAAAAAAGATCGACTTTGAGGGTCGTAGCTCGGTGGCCTGGAGTCCCACCCTTTGACCTATGGTTCCAGAGATACGGTCCTCCTTGTGCAGCCTGTCAGAAGCTGCATACAGAGCGGCCAGTATAAATACAAGCCTGCACTATATGCAGTGGACTGAGAGGACGAGCTCACAGTGCCTCTCCTCACTTCTTGTCAGAGGCACTGAGCTCAATGGACAGCTTGGAGCCTTGGACCAATGGTAAAGCACCATTGGCCCCAGCTGACCAATAAAAATGCTGCAGTGGAGGCACGCCTCTCACTGCAGTGTCATAGAAGGGGGCGTGTCTAAAAGACAAATGCTCCCTTCCAGCCCCGCCCTTCTAACTACAAGGAAAAAACGTGTTTATGTGTATAAGATTTACCCACAATCCCGTGTTTTTCTCACACAGTTAAGAGGGAGAATGAGATTCTTATGCTGCTGAAAAGGTTCAAGCCAAATCGTGTATATTATTATTCTATACGTTATAAGATAATAATTGATTATTTATCTATTTACTGTGAAATTACTGGAAGTTATAACTTCAAACTTCAGTAAATTGTCCGCTAAGCCACCTGCTTTGAGTACAGATTTAGAAAATATAGTAAATTACCTTAAAAACAATATATAATCATTATTTTTATATTACTTATGGTAATTAACCCCTCACCACCCAGGCCAATTCTGACACTTCTCTCCTACAGGTAAACATCATCATTTTTTTTTGCTAGAAAATTACTCAGAACCCCCCAAAAGATTTTATATAATATTTTTTGTTTTAGCAGACACCCTAGGGAATAAAATGGTGGTCGTTGCACCTTTTTAATGTCACACAGTATTTGCGCAGCAATTTTTCAAATGCATTTTTTTTTTTGGGGGGGAAATAAACTGTTTCACGAATAAAAAAACAAAAACAAAAAAACACTAAACTTATCCTGATTTTTTTTTTTATATAATGTGAAAGATGATGTTACGCCGAGTAAATAGATACCCAACATGTCACGCTTTTACAATTGTGCACACTCATGGAATGGCGCTAAACTTCAGTACTTAAAAATCTCCATAGGCGACACTTTAATATATATATATATATATATATATATATATATATATATATTTTTTTTTTACAGATTACATGTTTAGAGTTACAGAGGAGGTCTAGTACTAGAATTATCGCTCTCACTCGAACGATCGCGGCGTATGTAACCTGTGTGTATCTGGCTCTGATACTAGCCGGTGCCGCACCAGCCCTACCCCTCACCTCACCGCACGCCCCTGGTGCACACTTAAGATGTGGGTGACACAGTTGTGCTCCGGCTGTACACAAGTTGTATTTCTCTAAGGCAATCCAATACTACACCCCCCGTGTCCCATGGTGTACTATAGGGACTTCTCTGTGACTATTAGTTGTGCGCAGTCACATACCTGTCTAAACTATCTGTATCCATAGCAATTATTAATGAACCGTTTCCATTATCATAATTAGATGTTTAGATGTTTAGTGCATGTCATGCCTCCGTTCTACCACCAGATGGCATATGGAGCCTGTTGGATGAATGGTAGAGGGAGAATCAAATGTTATGTCATTGTTGATAAAGTTTTAGGTTGCGCAGATTTTTACATGTGAAGCCAGATTAAAAGACTGCAAATGAATATAACACGATTATAGAAAAGAGAATGAAATGTAATAAAAGATTAAAAAAACGGATCTAGTTATTGGGCAGATTCCATCCATGTGATGGCGTTGGACATAATGGTTTGATGATTTTAGCGCTGTGATTTATATTGTAGCAATATATAACATATTTGATGGTTTCTCGCGGTAGATGTGTATCGATGCCGCTCTGTCGGTGGCTTTGGGCGATAAACCTCCCCCGTTATACCTGTGTGAGGAGTGCAGCCAGAGGATCGCTGGGTGAGTAATGCATTGTAGGTATGAGTTGTGGATGGGTTTAGGATGGAGGGGGGGCTCCAAACTATGGAAATCTATCCCAGTTGGGAGATTTTATCCAGCTGTGAGGGGGGACTCTGATGTAGGGTGGGCACTGATGGGGACCCTAATGTAAGGGGAATTCTGGTGGGGACCCTGATGTAAGGTGGGCTCTAATGTGGACCCTGATGTAAGGTGGGCTCTGATGGGGACCTTGATGTAGGGTGGGCTCTTGTGAGGACCCTGATGTAAGGTGGACTCTGGTGGGGACCTTGATGTAAGGTGGGCTCTTGTGGGGACCTTGATGTAAGGTGGGCTCTTGTGGGGACCTTGATGTAAGGTGGGCTCTTGTGGGGACCTTGATGTAAGGTGGGCTCTTGTGGGGACCCTGATGTAGGGTGGGCTCTGATGGGGACCTTGATGTAGGGTGGGCTCTTGTGAGGACCCTGATGTAAGGTGGGCTCTGATGGGGACCTTGATGTAGGGTGGGCTCTTGTGAGGACCCTGATGTAAGGTGGGCTCTGATGGGGACCTTGATGTAGGGTGGGCTCTTGTGAGGACCCTGATGTAAGGTGGACTCTGGTGGGGACCTTGATGTAAGGTGGGCTCTTGTGGGGACCTTGATGTAAGGTGGGCTCTTGTGGGGACCTTGATGTAAGGTGGGCTCTTGTGGGGACCTTGATGTAAGGTGGGCTCTTGTGGGGACCCTGATGTAGGGTGGGCTCTGATGGGGACCTTGATGTAGGGTGGGCTCTTGTGAGGACCCTGATGTAAGGTGGGCTCTGATGGGGACCTTGATGTAGGGTGGGCTCTTGTGAGGACCCTGATGTAAGGTGGGCTCTGATGGGGACCTTGATGTAGGGTGGGCTCTTGTGAGGACCCTGATGTAAGGTGGGCTCTGATGGGGACCTTGATGTAGGGTGGGCTCTGGTGGGGACCTTGATGTAAGGTGGGCTCTGATGGGGACCTTGATGTAAGGTGGGCTCTGATGGGGACCCTGATGTAGGGTGGGCTCTTGTGGGGACCTTGATGTAGGATGGGCTCTTGTGAGGACCCTGATGTAAGGTGGGCTCTGGTGGGGACCTTGATGTAAGGTGGGCTTTGATGGGGACCTTGATGTAAGGTGGGCTCTTGTGGGGACCTTGATGTAGGATGGGCTCTTGTGAGGACCCTGATGTAAGGTGGGCTCTGGTGGGGACCTTGATGTAAGGTGGGCTCTTGTGGGGACCTTGATGTAAGGTGGGCTCTTGTGGGGACCTTGATGTAAGGTGGGCTCTTGTGGGGACCTTGATGTAAGGTGGGCTCTTGTGGGGACCTTGATGTAGGGTGGGCTCTGATGGGGACCTTGATGTAGGGTGGGCTCTTGTGGGGAGTCTGACTGTCTGACATCTTGTATACGGGGTCCTCTTCTCTTTCAATATTGGATCACCAGACTGTCCTGGGCCATGCAGACGATACTCAGGCGGGAGGGTCGGTGGTCTCCTCTTCGGGTCGGATCAGATTATTTATAAAAAATAAATAAAGTGCACTAATTATATGAAAATACACACATAGATGTGAATACATGTGGGTAGTAGTAAAAACCACAATCTACTGAGAGCAAGTAAATGACTCCATGAGTGGTAAAAATATATAAGTGCAAAACATAAAAACTCAAATAAAAAGAAAAAACAAAAAATGTGTACATGTGAAATACAATGATATTAATAGCGTGAAAATCTGAAAATCAAACAAACTCAGTCCATGGGTTCAAATATAAAAAGTTCATCAGTGAAAAAAAGCTTCCATCCACTATACAGCTCAGCAGCAACTAATCCCCCTATGAGTGGATTGACAAGGGAGAGAGATGTGCAGGATGGTGCAAATCCACTGGCGGTGACTCCAATAAGTAAGAAAGTGATAAAGGTGGACTCTTACCCTCCGTGTTGGACCCCCTCCTTGGCAGGGTCTATCAGGCATGCAGATTTTTGCCCTCTGCAGGGACCATGTAATGAGAAGATCTCCCCAGCAGCTGTTAGGAATGTTGTCTCCGATCCGGGCTTGTCCAAGTGAAACGCCTGGAGAGGGGGGAAGGAAAGCTCTCTTGATCCCAGTGTGGCAAAGGAAAAAACAAAAGAGCAGAGCTCCAATAGTGTAAAAAGTTTCGGAATTTATTAAATAAAACTACAGACCGCAACGGAGAGTGCGCGCTCCGTGAGGTGAAAATACAATTAAAAACAAGCCGGCATATAAAAATCGTAATAACCCGTGCATAACATGGGGCAATCGTGACGGCTTACAACGTAGCCACGCCCTACATGTTTCGTCATTAGTAGACGTCTTCAAAGGGGCACGGGCTACGTGTTAAGCCATCCCCTATATATCAGATCAGATTATTTGTCTATCAGTTGCCCGGGACAGGCTGGACACCACCAGACACCTCGAATGGATTGATAGATTAGAATATGTTGTAGATAACAGAGGATAAACCGTATACAATGTTTCACAGAAGAGTTCTGTCTTCCTCTCCAGGGATCATGGTGAATGGCTCATCGACGTGCTTCTCCCTCAAGGTACGTTTCATGTTGTTTCTGACTTTTCTGAGTTTAGCAGTCTACATATAATAGAAGGTGGGGGGATTTTTTGGGGAGAAATTTTCCTTTTAATTTTCTGTAAAGTATTTCTTACATACGCAAGTGTCTGTACTAAGCCACCAATGGGATCCATACATTCAGGTTTCAGCTGCCATTTTCCAGGGTAGGTTTTGATTGATCGGTGAGGCAATGTATACAGATTATGCCAACGCTGATATAAGAGGCCAACTGTGTGATATAAAGCCCATCTCCAAGCTCTCCTACTGAGTGCCCAACCCCCCCACCCAAAGCCATCAGTACTATTTTATGTGTTTTTTAAGTACTTGCCTATAAAACTTGAAGACTTGAGATTTGAGACTGAGGTGCCATGCCATGGGTTGATAGTCCAATATAAATGTATTCCAGTGAAAGATCAAGTAGAAGACTATACTGTATAGGGGTGGCAGCCCTCTGAGTTTGCCTCTTAAATGACCAGTGATTAATTGATGCTTAAATGGAAACCATGAAAATGAAAAATTCCTTTAAATATAGCGCCTGGAGGGTCCCCTTAGTCTGCCTGTAAAGTGGCGCCTCTGAACCCATGTAGAGAACCTGCTGCAGCAAAAATAACATAAATAAAGCCAAAAAAATGTCATTCTCCATTCAAGCGTTCCTTATTTTGTAAACAACGTCTTGGGGAGCCGGTCTGTATATTGAGGCCACAATTTAGTGCACTCGGAACACGATTAGAGATTTTTTGGATAAATTCTGGTGTCTCTTTCGCAGACTTTGGATAGCAATAACAGGTGCGGAAAAATTGGGCTTTGTGTGTTGGTGGTCCATTCACACTGTAACCCTCTAGAGGTACTCTTGATGAATCAAGTAATGGCTGGGCATCATCAAGGAGCAAGTGGCTGACGCTGTGTTCAAACAACTCAGCTAAATCCTACATGCCTGATGCTGGGGCTATGGCAGGAGTAGCTGTGGACGAGGAAGTAGAATAGAGCTAGTCTCTGCTCGGGTCACGGAGGAGGAGGATGAGGAAGGTTTAGTAAGCCTCTCTAGTAGCACTGAACAGAGCCCTGTTCTATTTCCCTCCATTACAATATCACATTACAAATGGCTGCTTTGGGAAGGAACCTTTTTATAGTGTGGGGTGGGTCTATGAGCCATGATTGGATAGAGTCATCATGACACTGTCCAATCATGGCTCTGACAGTACTCTGTGCCCTAATTGGGCAAACCCTTCATAGCTTCAGCCAATCAGGGCTTCCGGTGCAGCATGCAGTGCACTGTAGGGCGTTCAGCGGGTCGAAAAAACACTCGAACGCCCCCGACAATTCGGGTATTCGCCGAATGGGCGAACAGCCAGTGTTCAGCCTGAACTCTTGCTCAGGCCGAACCGTATGCCCAACACTAGCAACAAGTTTAAAAGGCTAAAAAAAACAATGTGGCTAAGGGCCAAAGTTAAAAAAGCTATAATTTATTAAAAAAAGAGCTTTTAAAAAATATAAAAATGAAGGAACACTATCATCGTTTAAGTGTTACAAAGAATATAACAGAATATGTTTAAAAGGAAATCAAACGCCAGGATTTTAACACTGGCGATTTTACGGTGTATTAGTGGTGTACCCCAAGGTTCATTTGTATTAGTGGTGTACCCCAAGGTTCATTTGTATTAGTGGTGTACCCCAAGGTTCATTTGTATTAGTGGTGTACCCCAAGGTTCAGTGTTATTAGTGGTGTACCCCAAGGTTCAGTGTTATTAGTGGTGTACCCCAAGGTTCTATGTTATTAGTGGTGTACTCCAAGGTTCAGCGTTATTAGTGATGTACCCAAAGGTTCAGTATCATTAATGGTGTACTCCAAGGTTCAGTGTTATTAGTGGTGTACCCCAAGGTTCCGTATTATTAGTAGTGTACCCCAAGGTTCAGTGTTATTAGTGGTGTACTCCAAGGTTCAGTGTTATTAGTGGTGTACCCCAAGGTCCAGTGTCATTAGTGGTGTACTCCAAGGTTCAGTGTTATTAGTGGTGTACTCCAAGGTTCAGTGTTATTAGTGGTGTACTCCAAGGTTCAGCGTTATTAGTGGTGTACCCCAAGGTTCATTTGTATTAGTGGTGTACCCCAAGGTTCAGTGTTATTAGTGGTGTACCCCAAGGTTCAGTGTCATTAGTGGTGTACTCCAAGGTTCAGCGTCATTAGTGGTGTACTCCAAGGTTCAGCGTCATTAGTGGTGTACCCCAAGGTTCATTTGTATTAGTGGTGTACCCCAAGGTTCAGTGTCATTAGTGGTGTACTCCAAGGTTCAGTGTCATTAGTGGTGTACCCCAAGGTTCAGTGTTATTAGTGGTGTACCCCAAGGTTCATTTGTATTAGTGGTGTACTCCAAGGTTCAGCGTTATTAGTGGTGTACTCCAAGGTTCAGTGTCATTAGTGGTGTACCCCAAGGTTCAGTGTTATTAGTGGTCTACCCCAAGGTTCATTTGTATTAGTGGTGTACCCCAAGGTTCAGTGTCATTAGTGGTGTACCCCAAGGTTCAGTGTTATTAGTGGTGTACCCCAAGGTTCATTTGTATTAGTGGTATACCCCAAGGTTCATTTGTATTAGTGGTGTACCCCAAGGTTCATTTGTATTAGTGGTGTACCCCAAGGTTCGGTGTTGTTAGTGGTGTACCCCAAGGTTCAGTGTCATTAGTGGTGTACCCCAAGGTTCAGTGTCATTAGTGGTGTACTCCAAGGTTCAGTGTCATTAGTGGTGTACTCCAAGGTTCAGTGTCATTAGTGGTGTACCCCAAGGTTCAGTGTCATTAGTGGTGTACTCCAAGGTTCAGCGTCATTAGTGGTGTACCCCAAAGTTCAGTGTCATTAGTGGTGTACCCCAAGGTTCAGTGTCATTAGTGGTGTACTCCAAGGTTCAGTGTCATTAGTGGTGTACCCCAAGGTTCAGTGTCATTAGTGGTGTACTCCAAGGTTCAGTATCATTAGTGGTGTACTCCAAAGTTCAGTGTCATTAGTGGTGTACCCCAAGGTTCAGTGTCATTAGTGGTGTACCCCAAGGTTCAGTGTTATTAGTGGTCTACCCCAAGGTTCATTTGTATTAGTGGTGTACCCCAAGGTTCAGTGTCATTAGTGGTGTACCCCAAGGTTCAGTGTTATTAGTGGTGTACCCCAAGGTTCATTTGTATTAGTGGTATACCCCAAGGTTCATTTGTATTAGTGGTGTACCCCAAGGTTCATTTGTATTAGTGGTGTACCCCAAGGTTCGGTGTTGTTAGTGGTGTACCCCAAGGTTCAGTGTCATTAGTGGTGTACCCCAAGGTTCAGTGTCATTAGTGGTGTACTCCAAGGTTCAGTGTCATTAGTGGTGTACTCCAAGGTTCAGTGTCATTAGTGGTGTACCCCAAGGTTCAGTGTCATTAGTGGTGTACTCCAAGGTTCAGTATCATTAGTGGTGTACTCCAAAGTTCAGTGTCATTAGTGGTGTACCCCAAGGTTCAGTGTCATTAGTGGTGTACCCCAAGGTTCATTTGTATTAGTGGTGTACCCCAAGGTTCAGCGTTATTAGTGGTGTACTCCAAGGTTCAGTGTCATTAGTGGTGTACTCCAAGGTTCAGTGTCATTAGTGGTGTACTCCAAGGTTCAGTGTCATTAGTGGTGTACCCCAAGGTTCAGTGTTATTAGTGGTGTACTCCAAGGTTCAGCGTTATTAGTGGTGTACCCCAAGGTTCATTTGTATTAGTGGTGTACCCCAAGGTTCAGTGTCCTTAGTGGTGTACTCCAAGGTTCAGTGTCCTTAGTGGTGTACCCCAAGGTTCAGTGTCATTAGTGGTGTACTCCAAGGTTCAGTGTCATTAGTGGCGTACCCCAAGGTTCAGTGTCATTAGTGGCGTACTCCAAGGTTCAGTGTCATTAGTGGTGTACCCCAAGGTTCAGCGTCATTAGTGGTGTACCCCAAGGTTCAGCGTCATTAGTAGTGTACTCCAAGGTTCAGCGTCATTAGTAGTGTACCCCAAGGTTCAGTGTCATTAGTGGTGTACCCCAAGGTTCAGCGTCATTAGTAGTGTACTCCAAGGTTCAGCGTCATTAGTGGTGTACCCCAAGGTTCAGTGTCATTAGTGGTGTACCCCAAGGTTCAGCGTCATTAGTGGTGTACTCCAAGGTTCAGCGTCATTAGTGGTGTACTCCAAGGTTCAGTGTCATTAGTGGTGTACCCCAAGGTTCAGTGTCATTAGTGGTGTACCCCAAGGTTCAGTGTCATTAGTGGTGTACTCCAAGGTTCAGTGTCATTAGTGGTGTACTCCAAGGTTCAGTGTCATTAGTGGTGTACTCCAAGGTTCAGTGTCATTAGTGGTGTACCCCAAGGTTCAGTGTCATTAGTGGTGTACCCCAAGGTTCAGTGTCATTAGTGGTGTACCCCAAGGTTCAGTGTCATTAGTGGTGTACTCCAAGGTTCAGTGTCATTAGTGGTGTACTCCAAGGTTCAGTGTCATTAGTGGTGTACCCCAAGGTTCAAAAGTGCAGTCTATTTGCCTTTAGTAAATTGACCCCACTGACTATACTGTATTATCTTCTACTCAATCTTGCATTACAATAAATTGGAATAAATGTATATCTGGGATGTCCACCCAAGGTATGGCTCTTGAATCTCAAATCGATTTACAGTAATTAAAAGCCGAGTTGACGTTTCTGAGTGTTCATGTAATGATGACTATGACCGCATGGCCTAGCGTTTCTCATTGAGTTTTATGTATATCTCATACAGCTGAAATTTCAGCCATTTGTCAGAAAAAGGTAAGATCGGTATGGCGCAGTCATCACCCAATCATCCATTGCCACTGTGACGTGTCTGCTTGTGGCCTCTTCATCATCTTTATGCCTCATTGATTTGTACAATTGCTGCATCCCATGTGATTATTTGTGCTATCAGTCCAAGTGTGAGCTTACACGGGACCTTCTCCTTCTTGTATTGTAATTGTAATTCTTTCTGTTCTCAATCTCCACCAAAAGACACTTTGGGGCCGAGGCGTAACTAGAACCTTCAGGGCAAGAAAGCGGTGCAAGAAACCATGAAGGGCCCCGGGCCCTTCCCACTGATCCTGGGGCCCTTTACTTCCATTGTGGGACCCTTTAATACAGTCCCGCAGCAGGCCACCCACGATGGCGGAATGCCAGAGCCCAGTCACAAGTGTGATCTTTGTGACCCTGGTAGTTCCTCCATTGGTGTCAGTAAATTTTGATTTTTGTTGTTTTATTATTTATTTTTTACCATTTAAAAATGTTTTTTATTATTCTTTACACATTTTTTAGGACCCCCGTCCTAAAAAATGTGGGGCTTTGGTGAAAGATCAGAGGTCTAAGCAGACCCCCCTATGACTCACTTTTGAGACAGAGTAAGGGACCGAGGAGAAATTCATCAGTCCCTTACTCCCTCACTTGCACTTGCTCATCCTGCAAGAGACATCCCCCATATCCATCAAGAGACATCCCCCATATCCTGCAAGAGACATCCCCCATATCCAGCAAGAGACATCCCCCATATCCATCAAGAGACATCCCCCATATCCTGCAAGAGACATCCCCCCATATCCATCAAGAGACATCCCCCATATCCTGCAAGAGACATCCCCCATATCCAGCAAGAGACATCCCCCATATCCAGCAAGAGACATCCCCCATATCCAGCAAGAGACATCCCCCATATCCAGCAAGAGACATCCCCCATATCCAGCAAGAGACATCCCCCATATCCAGGAAGAGACATCCCCCATATCCTGCAAAAGACATCCCCCATATCCATCAAGAGACATCCCCCATATCCAGCAAGAGACATCCCCCATATCCAGCAAGAGACATCCCCCATATCCAGGAAGAGACATCCCCCATATCCTGCAAAAGACATCCCCCATATCCATCAAGAGACATCCCCCATATCCATCAAGAGACATCCCCCATATCCTGCAAGAGACATCCCCCATATCCAGCAAGAGACATCCCCCATATCCTGCAAGAGACATCCCCCATATCCATCAAGAGACATCCCCCATATCCTGCAAGAGACATCCCCCATATCCATCGAGACATCCCCCATATCCATCAAGAGACATCCCCCATATCCATCGAGACATCCCCCATATCCATCAAGAGACATCCCCCATATCCTGCAAGAGACATCCCCCATATCCAGCAAGAGACATCCCCCATATCCATCGAGACATCCCCCATATCCTGCAAAAGACATCCCCCATATCCATCAAGAGACATCCCCCATATCCAGCAAGAGACACCCCCCATATCCATCGAGACATCCCCCATATCCAGCAAGAGACATCCCCCATATCCATCAAGAGACATCCCCCATATCCATCGAGACATCCCTCATATCCAGCAAGAGACATCCCCCATATCCATCAAGAGACACCCCCCATATCCATCGAGACATCCCCCATATCCATCAAGAGACACCCCCCATATCCATCAAGAGACATCCCCCATATCCAGCAAGAGACACCCCCCATATCCATCGAGACATCCCCCATATCCTGCAAGAGACATCCCCCATATCCATCGAGACATCCCCCATATCCATCAAGAGACAGCCCCCATATCCATCGAGACATCCCCCATATCCTGCAAGAGACATCCCCCATATCCAGCAAGAGACACCCCCCATATCCATCAAGAGACATCCCCCATATCCAGCAAGAGACATCCCCCATATCCATCAAGAGACATCCCCCATATCCATCGAGACATCCCCCATATCCTGCAAGAGACATCCCCCATATCCAGCAAGAGACACCCCCCATATCCATCGAGACATCCCCCATATCCTGCAAGAGACACCCCCCATATCCATCGAGACATCCTCCATATCCAGCAAGAGACATCCCCCATATCCAGTAAGAGACATCCCCCATATCCTGCAAGAGACATCCCCCATATCCAGCAAGAGACACCCCCCATATCCATCAAGAGACATCCCCCATATCCATCGAGACATCCCCCATATCCTGCAAGAGACATCCCCCATATCCAGCAAGAGACACCCCCCATATCCATCGAGACATCCCCCATATCCTGCAAGAGACATCCCCCATATCCAGCAAGAGACACCCCCCATATCCATCGAGACATCCCCCATATCCTGCAAGAGACACCCCCCATATCCATCGAGACATCCCCCATATCCAGCAAGAGACATCCCCCATATCCTGCAAGAGACATCCCCCATATCCAGCAAGAGACATCCCCCATATCCATCAAGAGACATCCCCCATATCCTGCAAGAGACATCCCCCATATCCATCAAGAGACATCCCCATATCCTGCAAGAGACATCCCCCATATCCTGCAAGAGACATCCCCCATATCCTGCAAGAGACATCCCCCATATCCAGCAAGAGACATCCCCCATATCCAGGAAGAGACATCCCCCATATCCTGCAAAAGACATCCCCCATATCCATCAAGAGACATCCCCCATATCCAGCAAGAGACATCCCTCATATCCTGCAAGAGACATCCCCCATATCCAGCAAGAGACATCCCCCATATCCAGCAAGAGACATCCCCCATATCCTGCAAGAGACATCCCCCATATCCATCAAGAGACATCCCCCATATCCTGCAAGAGACATCCCCCATATCCATCAAGAGACATCCCCCATATCCTGCAAGAGACATCCCCCATATCCTGCAAGAGACATCCCCCATATCCAGCAAGAGACATCCCCCATATCCTGCAAGAGACATCCCCCATATCCAACAAGAGACATCCCCCATATCCATCGAGACATCCCCCATATCCTGCAAAAGACATCCCCCATATCCATCAAGAGACATCCCCCATATCCAGCAAGAGACATCCCCCATATCCAGCAAGAGACACCCCCCATATCCATCGAGACATCCCCCATATCCAGCAAGAGACATCCCCCATATCCTGCAAGAGACACCCCCCATATCCATCGAGACATCCCCCATATCCAGCAAGAGACAACCCCCCATATCCATCAAGAGACATCCCCCATATCCAGCAAGAGACACCCCCCATATCCATCGAGACATGCCCCATATCCTGCAAGAGACATTCCCCATATCCATCAAGAGACAGCCCCCATATCCATCGAGACATCCCCCATATCCTGCAAGAGACATCCCCCATATCCAGCAAGAGACACCCCCCATATCCATCAAGAGACATCCCCCATATCCAGCAAGAGACATCCCCCATATCCATCAAGAGACATCCCCCATATCCATCGAGACATCCCCCATATCCTGCAAGAGACATCCCCCATATCCAGCAAGAGACACCCCCCATATCCATCGAGACATCCCCCATATCCTGCAAGAGACACCCCCCATATCCATCGAGACATCCCCCATATCCAGCAAGAGACATCCCCCATATCCAGCAAGAGACATCCCCCATATCCAGCAAGAGACATCCCCCTTATCCTGCAAGAGACATCCCCCATATCCAGCAAGAGACATCCCCCATATCCATCGAGACATCCCCCATATCCATCGAGACATCCCCCATATCCTGCAAGAGACACCCCCCATATCCATCGAGACACCCCCCATATCCAGCAAGAGACATCCCCCATATCCTGCAAGAGACACCCCCCATATCCATCGAGACATCCCCCATATCCAGCAAGAGACATCCCCCATATCCAGCAAGAGACATCCCCCATATCCTGCAAGAGACATCCCCCATATCCATCGAGACATCCCCCATATCCTGCAAGAGACACCCCCCATATCCATCGAGACACCCCCCATATCCAGCAAGAGACATCCCCCATATCCAGCAAGAGACATCCCCCATATCCATCAAGAGACACCCCCCATATCCATCAAGAGACATCCCCCATATCCATCGAGACATCCCCCATATCCATCAAGAGACATCCCCCATATCCATCAAGAGACATCCCCCATATCCATCGAGACATCCCCCATATCCAGCAAGAGACATCCCCCATATCCTGCAAGAGACACCCCCCATATCCATCGAGACATCCCCCATATCCTGCAAGAGACATCCCCCATATCCATCAAGAGACAGCCCCCATATCCATCGAGACATCCCCCATATCCTGCAAGAGACATCCCCCCATATCCATCAAGAGACACCCCCCATATCCAGCAAGAGACATCCCCCATATCCATCAAGAGACATCCCCCATATCCATCGAGACATCCCCCATATCCTGCAAGAGACATCCCCCATATCCAGCAAGAGACACCCCCCATATCCATCGAGACATCCCCCATATCCTGCAAGAGACATCCCCCATATCCTGCAAGAGACATCCCCCATATCCAGCAAGAGACACCCCCCATATCCTGCAAGAGACACCCCCCATATCCATCGAGACATCCCCCATATCCAGCAAGAGACATCCCCCATATCCAGTAAGAGACATCCCCCATATCCTGCAAGAGACATCCCCCATATCCATCGAGACATCCCCCATATCCAGCAAGAGACATCCCCCATATCCAGCAAGAGACATCCCCCATATCCAACAAGAGACATCCCCCATATCCTGCAAGAGACATCCCCCATATCCTGCAAGAGACATCCCCCATATCCAGCAAGAGACACCCCCCATATCCATCAAGAGACATCCCCCATATCCATCAAGAGACATCCCCCATATCCATCGAGACATCCCCCATATCCTGCAAGAGACATCCCCCATATCCAGCAAGAGACACCCCCCATATCCATCGAGACATCCCCCATATCCTGCAAGAGACACCCCCCATATTCATCGAGACATCCCCCATATCCAGCAAGAGACATCCCCCATATCCAGCAAGAGACATCCCCCATATCCTGCAAGAGACATCCCCCATATCCTGCAAGAGACACCCCCTATATCCATCGAGACATCCCCCATATCCAGCAAGAGACATCCCCCATATCCTGCAAGAGACATCCCCCATATCCAGCAAGAGACACCCCCCATATCCATCGAGACATCCCCCATATCCAGGAAGAGACACCCCCCATATCCAGCAAGAGACATCCCCCATATCCATCAAGAGACATCCCCCAAATCCATCGAGACATCCCCCATATCCTGCAAGAGACATCCCCCATATCCAGCAAGAGACACCCCCCATATCCATCGAGACATCCCCCATATCCTGCAAGAGACACCCCCCATATCCATCGAGACATCCTCCATATCCAGCAAGAGACATCCCCCATATCCAGTAAGAGACATCCCCCATATCCTGCAAGAGACATCCCCCATATCCAGCAAGAGACACCCCCCATATCCATCAAGAGACATCCCCCATATCCTGCAAGAGACACCCCCCATATCCATCGAGACATCCCCCATATCCAGCAAGAGACACCCCCCATATCCATCAAGAGACATCCCCCATATCCTGCAAGAGACACCCCCCATATCCATCGAGACATCCCCCATATCCTGCAAGAGACACCCCCCATATCCATCGAGAGACATCCCCCATATCCAGCAAGAGACACCCCCCATATCCATCGAGACATCCCCCATATCCAGCAAGAGACATCCCCCATATCCTGCAAGAGACATCCCCCATATCCAGCAAGAGACACCCCCCATATCCATCAAGAGACATCCCCCATTACTGTGTCTTTTGGTGGAGGTGTCGGAGTACACCTGGCAAGTTCCGCCTGGAAAAAAAGCCCTGTATAATGCTTGTGTGTACGGGGTAATTGGGGTGTGCCCAGGCACCCCTGACACACCCCGTGCACATGCCTATTCCTACATATTTAGAGGTGGGGTCTGGGTGGGACCAACCAGGTGTGATTTTGGTAAACCCACCTGCAAAGGGGGCAGATGCAATGCAGACCATGGGGGGGGGGGAGGGGGGGTTCAGTGGGCGGGACCTTAATGGTAATAAGTTATGGTGACTCAAAGGCTCTTCATCCCATTTATTTATTTATTTATTTATTTATTTATTTATTTAGAATTTTCCATTTCTCAGGCCCATCGAGTCCCAGTTTGGACCCCGCCTGCCTCCTCCTCTCAGGACTTTGACATCTATATATGAAATTCTTATATTCCCTTCTCTGTATTTTCCAGAACTGCAGCTCTCACGTCAGGAGGGCGGTGGTGACCTGCTTCTCCGCCGGCTGCTGCGGCCGTCACGGTAACCGGCCGGTGCGTTACTGCAAACGCTGCCACTCCTACCACCATAACCAAGAGGCGGGAGGAGCTTCCTCATCGGAGGCGCACCTATTCCAGACGTCCCCGCCCCCTATTAACACCAGAGAGTGCGGAGCGGAGGAGCTGGTGTGCGCTGTAGAGGCCGTGATAAGGTATTCTAGATTGCAAGCTCTGAAATCCAACCAACCAGAACATTGCAGGCCAAGAACAAAATCCGGAGCCTTTTACGTGCACTTTAACCACTTTAGCTCCGGAAGATTTACCCCCCCCCCCTTAATGACCAGGCCACATTTTTACTAAATAGCACCGTGTTACTTTAACTGACAATTGCGCGGTCATGCGACACTGTACCCAAATAAAATGTATGTCATTTTTTTCACACAAACAGAGGTTTTCTTTTGGTGGTATTTGAAGAAAACAAAAAACCCCGACAATTTTGAAAAAACAAAACAAAAAAAAAATTAAAAAATGATACTTTCTGCTATAAAACGTGTCCAATAAAAAAAAAAAAATCGAATTTCTTGAAGTTATCTTTTCATTGTGAATGTCGCAAACCACAAAATAAAAAAAATAAATAAATAACAAATTTCTTCATAAATTTTGGCCAGTATGTATTCTGCTTCATGTTTTTGGTTATAAAATCCCAATAAGCGTTTATTGATTAGTTCACGTGAAGGTTACCCGCGGCTACAAACTATGGGATAGATTTATGGAATTTTCATTGATAATTTCCTGCGGGAGGATAAAGCTGATGGACTTGTTATGCTGCAAATAATAAGCGCTAATTAATCAGCAAACCAAAGAAAAAAGTGAAGGAAAAACAAAAAAAATGAATTCAAATGCAATCTAAATTATTAGTCTTTTTTAACACAAATAAAACTTTTAAGGGCAACCAGAAATCTCGCTTTAACGAAGTATGTAAAATCGCTGAATTTTGTGTGAACAGGTAAAAGCGCACATAAATAACAAAAATTCATAAAATGTATCAACAACGGCTGAGTACTCAATATATGAACAGAAGCTTGGTGTGAATATATATATATATATATATATATATGTTCTCTTCATCCCAACGCGTTTCAGACACAATAAATGTCTTTCATCAGGGGTAAGTAGAGGAAAGGTGGTAATGTTTGATTTACTAAATAATTAACATTGGTAATAATTTGATAAATGTTCAAAGCATTCGATACATTATGGGATGTTAGATAAAGTACATATAATAGCGATGTACAAATACCGTACCGGTGACCCTAACATAGGGGAAAAAACCTTTCAGTGACAGGGAATATAAAAAGACACGCGGCCATTCGCTGGAATTGGAAGAGAAGCGGTTTAAGCTTAAACTGCTTAGAGGGTTCTTTACTGTCTACTGTCTTTACCTTATTTAGGTTTCTCTGTCAGATTCTTTTTTCCAGAGGGTTCTTTACTGTCAGAGCGGTAAGGATGTGGAATTCTCTTCCACAAGCGGTGGTATTAGCAGGGAGAGTCAATAGTTTCAAAAAGCTATTAGATGGGCACCTTAATGATCGCAACATGGGAGGCCCTTCCATTAAGGGCACACTGGCGCCACCCCCTCTATTCACATCACTCCCCCATATGGTTAATGGATGGATTCATGCACAGCATGAATCTATCCGCGGCCACACCCTGTTCATGCGTCTGGCCCCTTTCAGGACACCGGGGGCATGAATTACAGCGGGGGGGGGGGTGTTTTTTGAAGCACCTGATTAGAGCCATAGGCTCTAATAGGCTTCAAAATAGGGTGGACTCGGAGCGCAGAGCATTGCGCTCGGACCCCACCCAGGTGTGTTAGGAAAACAAATGAATATTTTATTACACTGATTCGACTCTCCACCAATCAGGAAGCGTGGGTCTGTTACTCGTTTCCCAATTGAATGAAAGGTCAGGCGATCCTATTGGACGCCTAGGAAGGAGAGGGGAGGAGATGCACGGCGGAAGCCGCTGTGATCTCAGAAGAGAAGAGGACACGGGAGACGCTGCCAGATGCCCACCACTTGATCCCCTGCCTGATGTGCCCGCCGATCCCCGCCGCTGTGCGCCCGCTGATCCCCGATGTGCCCCCCGATGCAGTAGGCTCTCCGATCCCCGATGTGCCTGCCGATCCCGGATGTGCCCACCACCGATAGGGTAAGTCCCGATGGACCGGCAGATAGTTTTTGAGGTGCCATGGGGTGGGGGGTGGGGTGGGGGTTGTTTGCAGCCCCCCCAAACGAAAAACCACCAGCCGCCACTGGATCGCATACATACAAGGATATACAATGTGCTATTGCCATAAACACTTACACACACACATCATGGGTTGAACTGGATGGACTGGTGTCTTTATTTCAACCTTATGAACTATGTAACTATGTAACATACCATCCAGCAATATATGACACCAAATACAGGTGTTATTAGTATACAAACAATGTCCACTGCCTCCAGTCAATAAAAATGCACTGCAAACCCCTCCCCAATAGGCCCCCGGACTTCTATACATTATTTTCTCCTACCCTAGATTTCTTGACTCAGCTCACTGAGACGCTCTGTGGTCGACTACTGGGTGATCCCACAGCTGCCCAGCATCAATGGCGTCTCTCCACACATGTCCCAACAACAACAAATATATACTCCTCATAGTGTAGAAATCACCAAACACCATTTATTAAGCATAAAACCGCACAACAATGAATTAAATTGTGAATTGTTTAATTAAATTGTTAGTTTAATTAAATGAAACATTTTATTAACAATAAAAAGAATTGCGCAAATCAGTATCATCACCAGCCGGCAAAACAGTCCCCTTTACTTCCTGTATGCGATGATGTCACAGGGAGGCCGCGCCCGACATGCTAGCCCCGGAAGACATCTGTTTTATGACGAAACACGTCGGGTGGAGCCTCTCCTTGACGTCATCGAGTACAGAAAGTAAACCGGAAGTGCGCTGTGTTTTGTCATTATACGGATAAGCGCAACTCTTTTTATTGTTTGTAAGTGTGGTTTTATGCTTAATTGTTTGGTGGTGATTTCTACACTATGAGGAGAGATATTTGTTTACTTTTGCATGATCCTAATTGCTTGGGAACCATAACGACTTGTCTGAGGAGCAGCACAGGCGGACAGTCCTGAGACCCGCGTGGAGAGACACCATTGATGCTGAGCAGCTGCTGGCTGAGCTCTTGTAGACCACTCTGAAAAAGAAGGGTCATTTCGGTCTGGTAAGCCCGCATCTTATCTTCCATTCCTGGTGATGGGGGACACTGGTGATACTTGGATACTTTTTTTGAAGGAGGAAGAAGTCCACTCATTCGATATGTTTAAAGGGGACTTAATTTGGATTGCTTTAGAATTTATTTTGTTTGTTTTTTCTTTATTTTTTTCTTCGGTTCGATTGTTTTTTTTTAGCGCAACACTTATTATTTGTAGCACCATATCAGAGAAGATATCCTCTTTTGTGTTTGCAGCTCACCATTACTTTATGCCTGACTTTGCGCGATTTCCAGTTGGTGTTTTAATTGATGAACTATCATGGCTGCTACATCCAGAGCCGCTCATCTCTGGTTATCTTTTCAGTTTACTGAAGGAGGCGGAGTATCACGCGGAGCAGAGGGAGTACGAGATGAACCGGCGGAGGCAGATGGGCCTGGCCTCCTCACATCATTCGCTGGACAACACCGACTTCGATAACAAAGATGATGATAAACACGACCAGCGTCTACTCAGCCAGTTCGGAATCTGGTTCCTGGTGAGGAGTGTTACCTGTGTGTATAGTGCCCAATAGCCAAAAACATTAAAGTCTATCTGAATTCAAATGGAATGCATTGCAGCTGACCAAGTTCTATAGTCCTAAAAGTTTGAGATAGTTCTATAGTCCACAAGGTTTGAGATATCCAAGTGCAGCATTGTTACCAGCTTACCAGATTTCTGGTGGGATCAGCAGGGGGTTCCACTCAAATACAAGTCACTCACACAGACATGCATACAAGTTTAATTACTCCCTGACACTACTTACATTAGTTAGCCTCGTAGGGGGCTTATACCATGGAGGCTCCACCAAAGGTGGGAAGCTCCCCCAGAAGAAACCTCCACAATCACAACTATTAGGCATAACCACTAGTTAAGACAATGGTATACCAGCTCAATGTTCAAGGCAGGCCTACTCTAATAGGTGATCTGCCAGCTGGGGGCGCTGTATAGTGTTAACCCAAGGTTGGCAAAGTTTTTATAATTTGAAGTTGAGGCAGAAGCTCGTTAATGAGTCCTACTAAATCTAGAGTGGAATATTTTCTTTGATTGTATATTTAAGAAACCAAATGGAAGCAAAGAAGAGATGTTCACAGTTACGTAAACCACCAACCATCCAATAATAGCAGTAACCGTTTTTTTTTGGCTTTCTGTTATACGGTACCAGGTGAGCCTATGCACGCCGAGCGAGAACACTCCCACCGAGAGCCTCGCCCGGCTGGTCAGCATGGTGTTCCAGTGGTTCCATTCCACGGCTTACATGATGGACGACGAGGTCGGCAGCCTTGTTGAGAAGCTCAAACCTCAGTTTGTCACCAAGTGGCTGAAGACGGTGTGCGACATTCGCTTCGATGTCATGGTCATGTGCCTGCTGCCCAAACCCATGGAGTTCGCCAGGGTAGGTTCTGAGCCCAATGATGAGTGGTTTTCTGCGCCTATGGCTGACCCGCAGCGGCGGCTACATCTCTTACTAAAAGATAAATGTTAATAGTTTGGGGTCCATTTTATTTATATATTCAGGTTTATACATTTTTAAACTGATGCTTTTATTTATATAAAGTGGCCTCACAGAGTGATCTGAGTTTTATAAAGACTGTTTGCCTTCAGACTCTCTCTCTTTAATTGAAGCTTTGTGGGCCTATTCAGCTTAAGCTACTGAGCGCGGTATACATAAGATTTTTTTACGTAAACCAGATAAGCATATGCTTGTAAAAAAGCACCATATACCGCTCTACCACCTAATATGAACTATTCCTTTATACCCCCATGGCCATTAATATGCCGTTACCCCCCTACAACCATAGGCATTAATATGGAGTTGCCCTCCTACCCCCATGGCATTTCATATGAAGTTGCCCTTCTACCCCCATGGCATTTCATTTGGAGTTGCCCTTCTACCCCCATGGCCATTAATATGGAGTTGCCCCCTACCTCCATGGCCATAAATATGATGTTGTCCTCCTACCCTCATGGCCATTAATATGGAGTTGCCTTCCTACCCCCATGGCTATTAAAGAGGAACTGCAATTTGCTCACATAATTTGTAATAAAAACATCTTTATTGTTTTATATATACTGGGATTCTGTACTTGCTAAATATGCTGCAGAAATCTCCCTCCACTGAGCCTGGCTGCAGCCATTTTAACTGAGGGCAGCTGAGGCTGCTGCCTGTTCACTTCCTGGTTTTGCACAGAGGCACACCCCCAGCTCCGCAGCCCCATAGCTATCATTGACCCTCTTATGACTCATCTCCCCTCCCTTCCTAGCAAACTCTCACTAGAGCGAGAGAGAGCTGTGCATGATGTCATAAGCCTAGGCCAATGACCAGACAAGAAACAGGAAGTGGGCTGTATAAGGTATTTACTGGCAGAAAAAAATGTTTTACTATCCAAAGTTAAAACAACAACAAGGGCAGAAGATTTGATAAATGGAAAGGTGAAAAAATGACTGAAGTTCCACTTTAATATGAAGTTACCCTATCCTCATGGCCATTATAATGGAGTTGCCCCCCCACCCCCAAGGCCGTTAATATGAAGTTGCCCCCCTACCCCCATGGCCATTAATATGGAGTTGCCTCCCTACTCCTATGGCCAATATTATGAAGTTGTCCTCCTATCCCCATGGCCTTTAATATGGCATTGCCCCCTTCCGCCATTGCCACTAATATGCAGTTGTCCTCCTACCCCCAAATTACTGAGGGTCCGCTTTAATATGAAGTTGCCCTATCCTCATGGCCATTAATATGAAGTTGATCTATCTCATGGCCAGTAATATGAAGTTGCCACCCTACCCCCAAGGCTATTAATATGGAGTTGCCTCCCTACCCCTATGACCAATAATATGAAGTTGTCCTCCTACCCCTATGGCCTTTAATATGGAGTTGCCCCCTTCCACCATGGCCACTAATATGCAGTTGACCTCCTACTCCCATGGCCTTTTAATATGGAGTTGCTCTCCTACCCCCATGGCCAATAATATGGAGTTGTTCTCCTACCCCCATGGCTATTATGGACTTGTTATCCTACAACCATGGTCATTGGTATGAAGTTGTCGTCCTTACCCCATGGCCATGAAAATGGAATTGCTCCCTACCCCCGTGTTCATTAATATGGAGTTGCACCCCCCCCCCCCCCCATGGCCATTGATATGGAGTTGCCCTCCTTCCCCCATGTCCATTAATATGGTGTTGTCCTCCTTCCCCCATGTCCATTAATATGGTGTTGTCCTCCTTCCCCCATGTCCATTAATATGTTGTTGTCCTCCTTCCCCCATGGCCATTAATATGGAGTTGTTCTCCTACCCCCATGGCCATTAATATGGCATTGTCCTCCTTCCCTCATGGCCATTATTATGGAGTTGTCCTCCTACCCCCATAGCCATTATTATTGAGTTGCCTCCCTATCCCCATGGCCTATATTATGGAGTTGCCCCTCTACCCCCATGGCAATTAATATAGGGTCCCCCCCCCCATAAGTTAAAGGATTTAGCCGGAAATTCTGTAGTCCATATAGCGATTTTAATGGTTGGCAACAGCCTTAGTCGTTCTATTGGCTCCCCTTTGTAGTTATAACATTCTCAAGTCTTCTGTGAACACTTTGCACCAGATTCGGAGGTCTCTGTGGGAATGTGTGCCCATTTGTGAAGTTAGGTACTGATGTTGGATGAGAAGACCTGGCTCACTATCCATGTTCCAATTCATCCCAAAGGTGTTTAGTAGAGTTGAGGTCAGGGCTCTGTGCAGGACAGTCAAACCATGCAGGGTTTTCATAGCACTAAATCAGAGATCTGGATGTAGCGGTAGGTTGGGCCTAGACCTGAATGCATGTCCTGCTATGGTGATTCTCGCTGCATGGTGTCTCTATCATGGTACGTTCATCCCATTCTCTGCTTCATAACAAGGGAATGGGCCAAGCCTGCTTATACAGAAACATTTCAGAAAAACGGAAAACCTACCTGTGGGCTTACAAGCTGGAAGATCTCACGATCACCCCCCTAGGTGCTTAGAAATCGCACAAAAATTGGTTGTCCAGCTGTTTGTAGACAACCTCCCTCTATTAGAAGGGCTCTTTGAGTCATTGCTGGGCTTCTTTGTTGACGGTCAGAGACACCACTGGAGGGCAGGCTTGCTCCTTCAAAAATCAGAATCTACTAAAAATATTTTCTGGATTGTCTATTTTTACCGTGAGATTTCTGAGTTCTGTAAGTCTCAGAGATGTATGGCTGAGAATAAAGTAAGTGAAATCTTTATGGCTTTCATGTGTGCCACAAAGCCTAAAGAGTACCATTCACATCAATTCTATTAGATCATTTGCAATGACATTGTCTTCTGCTGGCAGAAAATTATTATTTCATCTTTTTATTTGTGCCCTTTCATTGATGTATTACCTGGCTTACTATGTAACCTGGTCTGTGAGATGGTGTACTACTGCCATTGCCACAGATCACCTGCAGAGCAGGTCTGTTACCTGTAGTTCTACAAATATGTGGTCTGTTCCTGCCTTGTTGTGGTACGGGGCTTTAGGTGTCACTACATATAACTTACTGATTAATATAACTAGCTTCATGGCCAGTCTCCAATCTACGCCTCTATTTAAGCTTTGCTCAGACTAACATACTTTGCCCAAGCAAAAGGTTTCATTCTTAGCTGCAGGCCCCAGTTGTAGAGGTATGTCCCAGTTGCGGAGTGTGCCCCAGTTGCGGAGTGTGCCCCAGTTGCGGAGTGTGCCCCAGTTGCGGAGTGTGCCCCAGTTGCGGAGTGTGCCCCAGTTGCGGAGTGTGCCTCAGTTGCGGAGTGTGCCTCAGTTGCAGATTGTGCCCCAGTTACCGAGTTTTCCTATTTCCAGTATTCCAGAGTTTGAGTTCATGTGACCTGTGCCTCCGGTGTTCTCTGTGCCTCTATTAATGCCTGCATTCCTTTTCCTCCAGAGAATCTGTCACCGTGTGCACTATTTCTTGTGACCCCTGTACACCTATGTCTCCAGTGACCCCTGTACACCTATGTCTCCAGTGACCCCTGTACACCTATGTCTCCAGTGACCCCTGTACACCTATGTCTCCAGTGACCCCTGTACACCTATGTCTCCAGTGACCCCTGTACACCTATGTCTCCAGTGACCCCTGTACACCTATGTCTCCAGTGACCCCTGTACACCTATGTCTCCAGTGACCCCTGTACACCTATGTCTCCAGTGACCCCTGTACACCTATGTCTCCAGTGACCCCTGTACACCTATGTCTTCAGTGACCCCTGTACACCTATGTCTCCAGTGACCCCTGTACACCTATGTCTCCAGTGACCCCTGTACACCTATGTCTCCAGTGACCCCTGTACACCTATGTCTCCAGTGACCCCTGTACACCTCTGTCTCCAGTGACCCCTGTACACCTATGTCTCCAGTGACCCCTGTACACCTATGTCTCCAGTGACCCCTGTACACCTATGTCTCCAGTGACCCCTGTACACCTCTGTCTCCAGTGACCCCTGTACACCTATGTCTCCAGTGACCCCTGTACACCTATGTCTCCAGTGACCCCTGTACACCTATGTCTCCAGTGACCCCTGTACACCTATGTCTTCAGTGACCCCTGTACACCTATGTCTTCAGTGACCCCTGTACACCTATGTCTCCAGTGACCCCTGTACACCTATGTCTCCAGTGACCCCTGTACACCTATGTCTCCAGTGACCCCTGTACACCTCTGTCTCCAGTGACCCCTGTACTCTATGTCTCCAGTGACCCCTGTACACCTATGTCTCCAGTGACCCCTGTACACCTATGTCTCCAGTGACCCCTGTACACCTATGTCTCCAGTGACCCCTGTACACCTATGTCTTCAGTGACCCCTGTACTCTATGTCTCCAGTGACCCCTGTACTCTATGTCTCCAGTGACCCCTGTACACCTATGTCTCCAGTGACCCCTGTACACCTCTGTCTCCAGTGACCCCTGTACTCTATGTCTCCAGTGACCCCTGTACACCTATGTCTTCAGTGACCCCTGTACACCTATGTCTTCAGTGACCCCTGTACTCTATGTCTCCAGTGACCCCTGTACTCTATGTCTCCAGTGACCCCTGTACACCTATGTCTCCAGTGACCCCTGTACACCTATGTCTTCAGTGACCCCTGTACACCTCTGTCTCCAGTGACCCCTGTACTCTATGTCTCCAGTGACCCCTGTACACCTATGTCTCCAGTGACCCCTGTACACCTATGTCTCCAGTGACCCCTGTACACCTATGTCTTCAGTGACCCCTGTACACCTATGTCTCCAGTGACCCCTGTACTCCTATGTCTTCAGTGACCCCTGTACACCTATGTCTCCAGTGACCCCTTTACTCCTATGTCTTCAGTGACCCCTGTACACCTATGTCTTCAGTGACCCCTGTACACCTATGTCTCCAGTGACCCCTGTACACCTATGTCTCCAGTAACCCCTGTACACCTATGTCTCCAGTAACCCCTGTACACCTATGTCTTCAGTGACCCCTGTACACCTATGTCTCCAGTGACCCCTTTACACCTATGTCTCCAGTGACCCCTGTACTCCTATGTCTTCAGTGACCCCTGTACACCTATGTCTCCAGTGACCCCTGTACACCTATGTCTCCAGTGACCCCTGTACTCCTATGTCTTCAGTGACCCCTGTACACCTATGTCTCCAGTGACCCCTGTACACCTATGTCTCCAGTGACCCCTGTACACCTATGTCTCCAGTGACCCCTGTACACCTATGTCTCCAGTGACCCCTGTACACCTATGTCTCCAGTGACCCCTGTACACCTATGTCTCCAGTGACCCCTGTACACCTATGTCTCCAGTGACCCCTGTACACCTATGTCTCCAGTGACCCCTGTACACCTATGTCTCCAGTGACCCCTGTACACCTATGTCTCCAGTGACCCCTGTACACCTATGTCTCCAGTGACCCCTGTACACCTATGTCTCCAGTGACCCCTGTACACCTATGTCTTCAGTGACCCCTGTACTCCTATGTCTTCAGTGACCCCTGTACACCTATGTCTCCAGTGACCCCTGTACTCCTATGTCTTCAGTGACCCCTGTACACCTATGTCTCCAGTGACCCCTGTACACCTATGTCTCCAGTGACCCCTGTACACCTATGTCTCCAGTGACCCCCGTACACCTATGTCTCCAGTGACCTCTGTGTCACCCAGTGTCCCTGAGTTCCAATGCTCCTGAGTTTCACAGTTCCTGACTCTGAGGTGGTTAACCTCAGCCTTATTTCTGACAACACTTGTCTGCTGCCTGCCCTGGCTCCGGCCCCTTCAGCCTGTTCAGTTTCTAAGACTGTTTATGAATTTGGTACCCCTCACTCTGTTTCTTTCCGTGGTCAGCTGCTGTCGGCCTAGGTGTGCCCAGGAGCCGCAACCTGAGCGCTGTCTTGCAGCCACACCCGTCACACCTTTCAGGGTGCTCTGGTGAATACCAGGTAGATCTTTAAACTCTGCCCTTTGGCGTTCCTTGTGGCTCACACCTATACCTATAAGAAGACTGAACAGTGGGTCCACCATCCCAGCTATATGTGACAGTCATGTTGAGGTAAAAGCAAAACTAGATAATACAGACAAATGTATGTGGACATCCCTCCAGACTTTTAATGCTAGTGTTTCCAGTGAAGGGTCCTGTTAATACTCCATCATACAAAGGCATTGTAGACAATTGTGTTCTTCCAGCCTTGTGGTAACAGTTTGGTGAAGACGCCTTTCCTGTTCCACCATGACTGTGGCCACAAAGCCAGCTCCATAAAGACATGGTTTGACCAGTTTGGTCCAGCTCCATAAAGACATTGGTTGACAAGTGTGGAGCAGCTCCATATAGACATTGGTTGACAAGTGTGGACCAGTTCCATAAGGGCATGGGTTGACCAGTTTGGTGTGGAGGAACTTGAGTGTCCTGCAGAAAGCCCTGACCCCAACCTGACCTCACAAATGGGCCAAATTCCCAAAGATAGCCTCCAAGATCTTGTGTGAAGCTTTCTGAGAAGAGTGGAGGATGTTACAGCCACAAAGGGGGCAACTTTATATTAATGGCCATGGTTTTGGAATGGGGTGTCCAATAAGCTCATATAGGTGAGATGGTCAGGTGTCCCAAAATAATTGGCCAAATCCCATCATTCTGACCACACATATCTAAGCCCAGTCTTATCAGTCCTTAGATGTGGTGGCTATATTTGTTTTTAGGCTTTTTTCTTAATTTTTTTGCTGGTGAGTGAGAGTTAACCTCATAGTCCTTCATAGAAGTATTCCTTCTTCAGTAAAGTAACTTGTATCGCTCCTCCAGGTTGGCGGATATTGGGACAAGTCCTGCAGCACAGCCACGCAGCTGAAGGAAGGTCTGAATAGAATTTTGTGCCTTATTCCTTATAACGTTATAAACCAGCCGGTCTGGGAGTGTATCATGCCGGAGTGGCTCGAGGCCATCAGAACGGAGGTGCCGGACCACCAGCTTAAGGAGTTCCGAGAGGTCCTCAGGTCAGTTGAACATGTCCTGCTGTAAAGGGAGTCGCAGACTAAAAATGAAGTGTATGTCTGCCAACTCTAACCATAAACTTCTGTTATTGGAGAAGTTCCTTGTTCGGATTTCCATACAATTTCCCCATTCACTGTACTAATAACATTCTCTGGTTCATTCGCAGTAAAATGTTTGATATTGAGATGTGCCCGCTGCCCTTCTCCATGGAAGAGATGTTTGGGTTTATCAGCTGCCGATTCACCGGCTACCCATCCTCCGTCCAGGAACAAGCTTTACTCTGGCTACATGTGAGTGTCCTGTATACGTTTCTTATTTCTCCACCCTAGGATAGAGAGATCCACAAATATTTAGTGTGGACATCTCCTTTATCTTCCTGTCATTGTCCTTTCTTTTTAATTAAAAAAAATATATTTTATGCTTTACCAAGAAACCACTTCCCGCCCGGCGTATTGTAATAATACAGCTGGGAGGGGGCTCTGTTATTCCGGGTGGATGTCATATGACGTCCCTCCGTGTGTGCACCCCAGGGGCCAGGCAGCAGTGCAATCTGTGACCCAATCTGTTGCACTGAGCGCTTTTTTTTTTTCTGCCCGCTGTGAGCAGCCCTGGCACCATGTGATTGCTGTGACCAATCACAGGGATCACATGTCAGCTGCAAACAAAGGCTGCCATTCATTGTGTACTATTGTGATCTCTGCGATTGGTCACAGCGATCATATGGTACAGGGCCAATGACAATGGACCTGTACCATGTGATAGCTTTGACCAATCACAGCTATCACAATAGTACCCACAGAGTCACGGCTCGGGGGCGCACCTGCCTGGATGCCCCCCAGAGCAAGCTGCTTGCTTTTGGGGGCACTCAGCGGGAGGGAGGGGCCAGGAGCGCTGGCGGGGAACCTGAGAAAAGGAGGATCGGGGCTGCTCTGTGCAAAACCACTACACAGAGCAGGTAAGTACAGCATGTTTGTTGTTATTATTTATTTATTTTTCATCACTTATCACAGCAAACATTTTTTTAAAGAACTTTTTTTTTTTTTTCAAATGTTTATATGAATGTTTGTTGGAAAATCTTCTAGTGTATGGCCAGCTTGTGTAAGTCTCCTTGTGCTATAGTGAAATACTTGGATGTCTGGAGGTTCTTCAAGCTGATAAAGTGTTCCAAGATAACAGAAATTAATGTCTCTTCTTCCCAGTCTTTACTTTGAAACTTTTTAAAACCTTCGCCGTGATGAGAGGATGTTGATTTCCTTGTCGCTCCATTTCACAGGTTTTGTCAGAACTGGACATCGTGGTCCCCCTTCAGCTGTTGATCAGCATGTTCTCTGATGGGGTGAACTCGGTGAAGGAGCTGGCCAATCAGAGGAAAGTCCGAATCACCGAGATATCCGGGAACATTCCTGGAAACCGGGTAAGGAAGACTTTACCATCTCTGATGATCTGTAAATTTCTCTAAAGACATTGATGTGACATTAACCATTTCCCGCTTGCCCTGGCGCCCCTTTAACCACTTCAGCCCCCGGAAGATTTTACCCCCTTCCTGACCAGAGCACTTTTTGCGATTCGGCACTGCGTCGCATTAACTGACAATTGCACGGTCGTGCGACGTTGTACCCAAACAAAATCGATGTCCTTTTTTTCCCACAAATAGAGCTTTCTTTTGGTGCATTTGATCGCCTCTGCGTTTTTTATTTTTTGTGCTATAAACAAAAAAAAGAGCGATAAATTGAAAAAAAACGCATTATTTTTTACTTTTTGCTATAATAAATATCCGCCCAAAAATATACAAAAACATTTTTTTTCCCCAGTTTTAGGCCGATACGGTAATCTTCTACATATTTTTGATAAAAAAAATCGCAATAAGCGTATATTGATTGGTTTGTGCAAAAGTTATAGCGTCTACAATATAGGGGATAGATTTGTGGCATTTTTATCATTATTTTTTTTTACTAGTAATGGCGGCGATCTGCGATTTTTAAAAACATTTTTTTTTGTGACTACGACATTATGGCGGACACATCGGACACTTGTGACACATTTTTGGAACCATTGGCATTAATACAGCGCTTAGTGCTATAAAAATGCATTGATTACTGTAAAAATGTCACTGGCAGTGCAGGGGGTTAACACTGGGGGGGCGGTGAAGGGGTTAAATGTGTTCCCTGGGAGGTGATTCTAACTGAAGGGGGAGGGGACTAACTAGAGGAAGTGACGGATCGTGGTTCCTAGCTAATAGGAACACACGATCTGTCACTCCTGTCAGAACGGATTTGTGTATTTACACACACTCGTTCCTGTTTTGTGTCTCCTGCTCACAATCGTTCGTGGCCGGGCGGTCATCGCGACCCTCGGCCACGAGCATCGGCACCCCCACTGTGCAGCGAGCACGCGCACGCGACTGCTATCCGGACCTCTGCGAGATCACGAACAGTAACGTGATTTTGCGCAGGAAGCCAACCAGCCGCGGTAACAACTGGTCTGGAAGCGTTTAAATTAGGGTTGCATCTATACTGTTTTTTTTACCGGCAAGTGCGAGTACCGATACTTTCAGTCAAGTACTCGCCGACACCCAGTACTGATATTTTACGGTGCGATTTCAGCCCATACAAAATAAATCGACTCAAATCGCACTGCAAAGAATTGCATGAGAACGGGAATGTGGTGCGATTCCTGTCCAAATTGCATACGTTTCCCCCATCCGATCCTGTGTGAACCCGGGCTGAAGTTACTTTGACGGCTTAGTATCGGTACCAATACCGGTACTTTAACCCCTTCACGCCGACAGTACGCATATATGTAGCTCCACTGGACTGGGGTTTTTTTTCCCCCTGTGGGGCCGCATATATGCGTATTTGTCTTTGTGCTGGGAGCGCTCAGCGGGAGCCCCCCGGGTCCTATACTAACGATCGGTACCCAGAACTCCCGGTTCTGGGTCACCTGATCACTGTGGTAGCCTCTGATTGGCTCTCACAGTGATCAGTCATCATGAAGCCCCCCCCCGTTTCTCATTCTGTGAATGGAGGGGAGAGATACAATGTATCTCTCCTCTCTCTCTCTCTCCTTCTCTCTCTCTCTCTCCTTCTTCTCTCTCTCTCTCCTTCTCTCTCTCTCTCTCTCTCTCACTCTCCTCTCTCTCTCTCCTTCTCTCTCTCTCTCTCCTTCTCTCTCTCTCTCTCTCTCTCTCTCTCTCTCCTTCTCTCTCTCTCTCTTCTCTCTCTCTCTCTCTCTCTCCTCTCTCTCTCCTCTCTCTCTCTCTCTCTCTCTCCTCTCTCTCTCTCATCTCTCTCTTCTCT